>NC_046004.1:2856385-3068885 GCF_010909765.2 Amblyraja radiata | reverse complement strand
GCCTATTCTCCGCCTCAGTGTCCTTCCCAGCCAGTGCCTTCAGGCGACGACGGACTCTGTTGGCCGCTATGATGTTCCTGACCGTCAGTCCGTTGAACAATAGAATTAGAAGGAAGGGTAGATAGGGGAGAGAGATTGAACACATCCACGAAAAAAACCAACCAACAACCGGAAATTAAGTAGGCACGTTTGGGTCGGCACCCCCATTTCACACTATCCACGGTGAGGCGTGGCACGTACATGAAGTTAAAGGGGATGTACTTTAAGCAGCTCAGCGCGCACAGGGACACAATGACCGTGACGGCTGTCCTATCCGTGCAATAGGCGAGTCTCAGCTTCGGGCAGCAGATGCTGACAAAACGGTCAAAGGTGAAGGACATGGTTAACCAGACAGAATAGTCCAGAGTACCGACCCGTAGGTATATGTTGGATGGACAAATTGCGCTGAGGGAGCGGAAGGAGATAGGGGTGCAGTACATGTAGATTTTCCGAATTAACACGTGAACGATGAGAACGAGGAGGTTGGAGATTGCCATCGCCACCATGTACCGGGTGATTCCTTTAGAGAGCCCGCACTTTCCCCGGTACAGGATCGCAGCCGTCAGCATGTTCGCTGGGGAAATAGCAAAGTGCAGTGAAATTAATATTAAAATGTAATAAAGTTTTAATTTTTTACGATTGAATGTTGCGTAGCGCGACAGCCCTTAACGATGCGAGGCTCATTTTACAACAATTATCAGGTGGCGTTCAATAGCACTTTACGCTGGCTACGGGTTGCAATACAACTTCGTTATTAAAAATTACATTTTGCCATTCGTAAATCCCAAAAAACTCGTGAACTTCTGACCCGACAGCAATATCATAAAAACAACATTGAGTAAAAACGCCGAAAGCCAGGTGGTACTTGACAAAGGTTTGGTTTTAACGCTCGAGCGCTTGCAGCTCCGACTCAATTTCTTGCACCACGCGGCGTTTCCTCTGTTTGGTTTGGCAAATAATCAAAAAGTAGAGAAAAGGGAAAACTTTGGAATCTGAAATTGGATCAATTAGTGCCGAGGATACGCGGCCATTCGGACTGCATCTACGCAGGGAAATACGATTTAACACTTCAATGCTTTATGATGCAGCGAAAGGTGATGACCTGAGAGAGAACAAAGTCGTGCCCGCTGGGACAAACAACAGGGGAGGTCGACTATACCGAGGGTTCATATGTTGGGTAGTTGAGGGTGAAAGTGTATTATTGGCGGATGAACAGACTGGGAGGAAAGTACATAGAATGGGGAGGTGATGAAGATCATAATTAACCTCGTTATATTTGCACGTTCAGGCCGATTAAGCCTCAGTCAGCCCCCACCCCCATCCCTTGCGTGTAAGTTAAACTCGAAACAATGTCATGTTGGAGTCAAAAATACCACAATACCTCAACTCTGGTCAAGAAGGCTCACCAGCGTCTCTTCTTCCTGAGGAGACTGAAGAAGGTCCATCTGTTTCCTCAGATTCTGGTGAACTTCTACCGCTGCACGATCGGGAGCATCCTTAACAACTGTATCACAGTATGGTATGGCAACTGCTCTGTCTCCGATCGGAAAGCACTGCAGAGGGTGGTGAAAATTGCCCAACGCATCACCGGTTCCTCACTCCCCTCCATTTAGTCTGTCCAGAGCAAGCGATGTCTGCGAAGGGCGCGCAGCATCGTCAAGGACTGCTCTCACCCCAACCACAGACTGTTTACCCCCTTACCATCCGGGAGGCGCTACAGATCTCTCCTTTGCCGGACCAGCAGGTCCAGGAGCAGCTTCTTCCCTGTGGCTGTTACATTACTCAACTCTGTACCTCGGTGATTGACAATCCCCCCCCCCCCCCCCCCCCCCCCCCCCCCCGACACTCCTTCCACCAGGAAAAAAATAATTGCACTACTATGACTGTATGCACGTAAATATATTTATTTATTGCTCATATTCTATGTCGCTCTTCTAGGGAGATGCTAACTGCTTTTCGTTGTCTCTGTACTGTACACTGCACAATGACAATAAAGTTTGAATCTGAATCTGGATCTGAATCTGAAAAAGAACGGCAGGTTCTGAAATCATGCGGAGGACACAAGGTCCTATTGTAAGTCAACGGGCCAAGCAGATTCTTGTAAGTCAACGGGTCAAGCAGCTTCTTGTAAGTCAACGGGTCAAGCAGCTTCTTGCAGGTCAACGGGTCAAGCAGCTTCTTGTAAGTCAACAGGTCAAACAGCTTCTTGTAAGTCAACGGGTCAAGCAGCTTCCACGGAAGACGTGGAAAGGTTACGTTCTAGTTTGTCTATCACAAAGTGCTGAAATAACACAGTGGGCCGACGGGAGTATGGAATTGTACCGCTCGAGGCGACACTTATCCGTGTCCTCCAGAGATGTTGCGTGAACCTTTGCATTAAGTATTTTGCTTCCCAATGTAAAATCCTACGTCTCATTCCAAGCCCGTCTTTAAGTTTGCCTCATAAAATCTCTATCTTAACATCCGGCCCACAGACCCGAGATCCCAATTCTCCTTCAATTCTGCATTCTTCAGAAACTCATCAAATTAATTATTCCATCATCATGTGCTCTGGAAACTCGAGTTCGCGTTTTCATTTCTCCTTTTAAAACACTGCATTAAATCCACGCGTTATATAACATATAACCATATAACAATTACAGCACGGAAACAGGCCATCTCGACCCTTCTAGTCCGTGCCGAACACGTATTCTTCCCTAGTCCCATATACCTGCGCTCAGACCATAACCCTCCATTCCTTTCCCGTCCATATAACTATCCAATTTATTTTTAAATGATAAAAACGAACCTGCCTCCACAACCTTCACAGGAAGCTTATTCCACACAGCCACCACTTTCTGAGTAAAGAAGTCCCCCCTCATGTTACCCCTAAACTTCTGTCCCTTAATTCTCAAGTCATGTCTCATTGTTTGAATCTTCCCTACTCTCAGTGGGAAAAGCTCATCCACGTTAACTCTGTCTATCCCTCTCATCATTTTAAAGACCTCTATCAAGTCCCCCCTTAACCTTCTGCGCTCCAAAGAATAAAGCCCTAACTTGTTCAACCTTTCTCTGTAACTTAGTTGCTGAAACCCAGGCAACATTCTAGTAAATCTCCTCTGTACTCTCTCTATTTTGTAGACATCCTTACTATAATTAGGCGACCAAAATTGTACCCCATACTCCAGAATTGGCCTCACCAATGCCTTGTACAATTTTAACATTACATCCCAACTTCTATACTCAATGCTCTGATTTATAAAGGCCAGCACACCAAAAGCTTTCTTTACCACCCTATCTACATGAGATTCCACTTTCAGGGAACTGTGCACAGTTATTCCCGGATCCCTCTGTTCACCTGCATTCTTCAATTCCCTACCATTTACCATGTAGTCCTATTTTGATTTGTCCTGCCAAGATGTAGCACTTCACACTTATCAGCATTAAACTCCATCTGCCATCTTTCAGTCCACTCTTCCAACTGGCATAAATCTCTCTGTAGACTTTGAAAATCCACTTCATTATCCAAAACCCCACCTATCTTAGTATCATCTGCATACTTACTAATCCAATTTACCACACCATCATCCAGATCATTGATGTACATGACGAACAACAGTGGACCCAACACAGATCCCTGTGGCACCCCACTAGTCACTGGCCTCCAACCTGACAAACAACCATCCACCATTACTCTCTGGCATCTCCCATTCAGCCACTGTTGAATCCATCTTGCTACTCCACCATTAATACCCAACCATTGAACCTTCTTAACCAACCTTCCATGAGGAACGTTGTCAAAGGCCTTACTGAAGTCCATATATACAACATCCACTGCTTTACCCTCATCAATTTCCCGAGTAACCTCTTCAAAAAATTCAAGAAGTTTAGTCAAACATGACCTTCCAGGCACAAATCCATGTTGACTGTTCCTAATCAGACCCTGTTTATCCAGATGCTTATATATATTGTCTCTAAGTATCCTTTCCATTAATTTGCCCACCACTGACGTCAAACTAACAGGTCTATAATTGCTAGGTTTACTCTTAGACCCCTTTTTAAACAATGGAACAACATGCGCAGTACGCCAATCCTCCGACACTATTCCCGTTTCTAATGACATTTGAAATATTTCTGTCATAGCCCCTGCTATTTCTACACTAACTTCCCTCAATGTCCAAGGGAATATCCTGTCCGGACCTGGAGACTTATCCATTTTTATATTTCTCAAAAGTGTCAGTATTTCCTCTTCTTTGAATCTCATAGTTTCCATAGCTACTCTACTTGTTTCCCTTACCTCACATAATTCAATATCCTTCTCCTTGGTGAATACCGAAGAAAAGAAATTGTTCAATATCTCGCCCATCTCTTTTGGCTCTGCAGATAGCTGTCCACTCTGACTCTCTAATGGACCAATTTCATCCCTCGTTATCCGTTTGCTATTAATATAGCTGTAGAAACCCTTTGGATTTACTTTCACCTTACTTGCCAAAGCAACCTCATATCTTCTTTTAGCTTTTCTAATTTCTTTCTTAAGATTCTTTTTACATTCTTTATACTCCTCAAGCACCTCATTTACTCCATGCTGCTTATAATTATTGTAGATATCCCTCTTTTTCCGAACCAAGTGTCCAATTCCCCTTGAAAACCATGGCTCTTTCCAATTTTTACTATTGCCTTTCAACCGAACAGCGACATAAAGATTCTCTACTCTTAAAATGTCACCTTTAAATGTACTCCATTTCTCTTCCACATCTTTCCCATAAAACAAAATGTCCCAATTTACTCCTTTTAAATCCTTTCGCATCTCCTCAAAGTTAGCCTTTCTCCAATCAAAAATCTCAACCCTAGGTCCGGTTCTGACCCTCTCCATAATTATATTGAAACTAATGGTATTGTGATCACGGGTCCCGAACTGTTCCCCAACGCATACCTCTGCCACCTGACCCGTCTCATTTCCTAACAGGAGGTCCAGCACCGCCCCTTCTCTAGTAGGTACTTCTATGTATTGCTGCAAAAAACTATCCTGCACACATTTTACAAACTCCAACCCATCCATCCCATTTACAGAAGCTTTGGACATCTGTCCATATATCTCCTAGTCTATTCCCCGTCTATCCAGTTATGCATAGTGACGCTGATAAAATGCGGATGAAGGTGCATTTTCTGTGTTGATCGCACATCGGATTACCGTAAAGTGCGGGAGATGATGGAACAGGCTGTCAGAATACTCACGGTCTGACAGGAGGAAGCAAAGCAACAACGCATTCAACAATCTCATCACAGCTTACCAGGGATACCAAACGCAGCCAGGATAGGTTAGACAATTTCATTGACGTACAGAAGTGGGGCCCGTTCCATCTGATAGTCCCAGTTCAGATCGGGAACAAAATGCAGCGATAGCGCAGTTCGGATGTTCATAAATACTCGCACCTACTCCCCAGTGGTGGACCGCAGAATGACGGAACCAGAGCTCAAACTGAGAGGGAGAGAAGAGAGATAGAGAGAGTCGATGAGGAACCCGAGAGCAAGAGAGGCAGAGAGGAGAGAGAGAGAGAGAGAGAGAGAGAGAGAGAGAGAGAGAGAGAGAGAGAGAGAGGGAGAGAGAGAGAGAGAGAGAGAGAGAGAGAGAGAGAGAGAGAGAGAGAGAGAGAGAGAGCGAGAGAGAGACAGGGAGAGAGAGAGAGAGAGTGAGAGAGAGAGACACAGTGAGAGAGAGATAGACAGACACAGAGAGAGAGAGATAGAGAGGGAAAGAGAGAGAGCTAGGCGCTAGAGGAGAGAGAGCGAGATGAAGCTGAAGAGAGATACTCACTCAGAGACAGATACCTAGCGCTAGTCTATCTATCTTTTCTCTCTCTATAGATCTCTCTCTCTCTCTCTCTCTCTCTCTCTCTCTCTCTCTCTCTCTCCCTCTCTCTCTCTCTCTCTCGTGCTGGAGTAAATGAGCGGGACAGGCAGCATCTCTAGAGAAAAGTGACAAGCGGCGCTTCGGGTGGGGATCACTCGTCACACTGTTTGTAGTGGGCACGGATGGAGACATAGCTGAAAGAGAGGTGGGGGCTGCAGAAATCTGGCAAGAGATAGATGAATACATACGAAGGTGCCGATTGATTAGCGCCAGGATATGCGCCTCCACAATTACCCTAGCAGCGTGATTCATCACTCTCTGTTTGGAAAACTTGCCATCTCATCTCCTATAAACTTTGCCAAGAACACGAAGCGAATACACTCTGTCATCATTAACACTGCATGGATTACATCTCATGTGATTCCAATGGAACTGGGGTAGGATTTTAGGTGACTTTAATCCAACATCTTTTCTCTCTCAACTGAGAAGTTAGTGTGACGATTACTCCATGTCAACGGATGTATTTGACTACAGCGGCCAATCGGAACCAAGGGACGTCACAACGGGGCAGTGGTTAATTGCTGCTTTAGAGTGATATAGACCCGGATTCGATACTGAATAAGGTACACAAAAATGCTGGAGAAACTCATCGGGTGCAGTAGCATCTATGGAGCGAAGGAGATAGGCAACGTTTCGGGCCAAAACCCTTCTTCAGACCACGCCTGCTGTATGTTCGGTGTGTGTACATTTCCAATGTGACCGTGCGGGTCTTATCCGAGTGCTCCGGTTCCTCGCACACTCCAAACACATACAGGTTTGTAGGTTAATTGGCTTCGATGTCACTGTCAATTGACCCCAGTCAGTAGGATAGCGCTACTGTTCGAGTGATCGTTGGTCGGCGCACATTCCGTGGGACCGAAGAGCCTGTTTCCGCGCTTTATCTCCAAACGCAAAAAACTCAAGAAATATAACTAAAGCCAGAAGCAGGTAATTTGTGTAGATGCGGGGAAATAGGAATCCGGATTAAAAGAAAAACAAAGTACTGGAATACGTCAGCAGGTCAGCCTGGACCTCTGGCGAACATGGATAGGCGAAGTTTCTAGTTGGGATCTTTCCTCAGTCTAATTGAACGGGAAGAGGGTGAGAGGGCAGGACGAGAGGAGTGGCGGGAAAAAGTCTGGTATGTGATAGGTGAATAGAGGTGATGGGTGTTTTGGACAGGGTGGACAAAGGCCAGAGATGAAAGGGCAATAGGACACGTGACATAAAGAGATAATAATGGAAGAATTGTAAAAAGGCAGGTGGGGGAATTTAGGTGAAAGTGGACTGGGGAATGGGGTGGGATGGGGGTGGGGAAAAGGAGAGATGTGTGCGCATTGAAGGTAGAGTGCGGGAAAGAGGCCCGAAAGCATGTTGATTGAGTGGGAAGTTATAGAACGTGTTTTTTGGCAATAAGATGTAGGCGGTATACACGTGTCATTGCTACTAAAGAGTAAGAACCAGGAGCTTATGCGTGAGCCGTCTTAAACAAGTGCGAGACGCGCTGCTTGGGGAAAAGATATGGGCCGGCAAATAAGAATTTATTGGAACATGGGTAACATCACGGGGAGTTTCTCATTAAATAGTTTACTCTGGGTGAAATCGAAAGCACAGAATAACTCGATCTTGTGAAAGACTAAAGTGAACGGCGGTGTCACATCCAACTCTGGTTCCAGGTCACTGTCTAGAGGTCAGAGCAAATGAAACATGCTGCCTATGTTGGAGGTTTAAATTTAAAACAGAGAATGACTAAAATATTCAGCTGATCGGGCACCGTCTGCATAGTGAGATGAGATTTCATGTTGAAAACCTCCATCCTATAGAACAATCCTCTACTTTGTCCATGCTGAAGTGGCCTGTTTCCATTTTATCTTTTCAAACAAACAAAAACAATACAAGCGATTCACTACAGAAACTATTGTCTTGACCTCCAGTTAACGAGAAATACATCGCTGTGCACGTTTGGAGGGAAACTGCTTAGTTGTACACATGTTGAGTTCAGTTCGGTTGTGTTCATTTTCAGTTTATTGTCATATATACAGTTTTGTTGCGTGCTCATCAGTCAGTGGAAAGGCAATACCTGATTACAATCGAAGCATTTACAGTGGGGTACTTCAAGTTTGCACAGTGGGGGACTTCAAGTTCACAGTGGGGGACTTCAAGTTTGAGATCACAATTTTAAGGGCGAAGGCAAGACGTCTATGACCGATGTTCGACGACAAAGGGAGTTTAGCGCGTATAATAGTAAGATTAAACGAGAATTTACCAGTTTGAAGTTTGATCTGTATTTTATGAGGAGTTACGATGAGGGATTACGTGAAGAACCCGCTCAGTGCGCAGGCGCGGCATACTTCCAAGCAGCGGTGTGGAATCACAGATAGACACAGTTATTTGAAGTAAACATAGTAAAGATAAGGAGACATCAATTTATTAGTTTGATCCATATAATGAGGGTGGGAGCGGAGGGCACGTAATCCCTCATCGTAACTCCTCATAAAATACAGATCAAACTTCAAACTGGTAAATTCTCGTTTAATCTTACTATTTTACTTCGGAGTCACGTGAGTGACTACGTGAAGACTTCAAAGCTCTGTGATTGCAAACCGTGTAACAGTTCATACTTCACTCGCTGCCGAAGTCATTCGAGGGAGGAAGTATGTTATCGTAATCAACCATGAATCTGTTTGTAAAAACAATAATGGTGTTATTAACAACAACAAGACCAATTGCTCCCCCGGGCTTACATTATATATTTTTTGCAGATTCTTTTTCTGCAAACGATATAGGTTATGTCAGTGGTTTGTTATAAAAGTTTGGAACGTATACTCCCTAGACCACCCTGCAGTAGCCAGGATGTGGTCCATAGGCTCGTCCATCCTCTTAGTTACTGACGTGGAAGCTGTCCTGGTGGAATAAGATTTTATACACGTTAGTATTTACTCCAGCAACTCCCAGTACCTGCTTGAGCCACTAGAGATAGTTTAGCTCATCACCCGACCATGAGGTTTCCTGTGGCTGACCCATAAGGCTTTTTCCTCTCCCTCGGTATTCCTTATTGTGTCGATCCCTAAGTGGGTCATGACACATAAAACGTGGTTCAGGTGGGTATGCCCGGAATTTCATGACTGGACCTGATGTTCCTGGTCTGTTCTGTTTGGCCAACCCTTGAATGGGCATGTGACACTATCTGGTGTTATAACCATGTTGTCCCATCGCAGTAGATGGGAGAGCTGGCTCTTTGTGTTGATGTAAGGCCACCAGCATGTCCATCTTTCAGGGTAGGCTGTTCCAGGGTGAGTGACCTGGCTGGTGATCATCCCCTAAGGTATGTCAGGATTTCACTGACATCCCAATTTGGGTGTACCTATTTCTGGGGAATGGATTGATATACCTCTCCTGTATCTGATCACCAGTGAGCGGTACCCAAGTTGAGTAGGCTAACAGAACATGTCCTTCATTGTGGTGAAGACCTGCCAGGAGCTCCAGTACAGTTTTTTGTTATAGTTGAATGTGTAATTCCTGTTTTGGAAAACAGTGTACCATTTCTTGATGCTCCTCAGGTATGTTCCCTAGGATATGCTACGGAATACTGTCATCAGGTTGATAGTGCTGCTGATCCAAGCACAGCAATGGTCTTCCCAATTCTGAAATTATTTTAATGACCATGTCGAGGATCACTGGGAACCATGCTTGTGGACTTGGTCCACTGTAATATGCGTAGTACCCGACTGATGAAGCCGTAGTACCTATTGAAGAGGTAGAAGGAAAGGAAAAACATAGATATTAGGTTCCCCCCACCCCTCAATACGCGGGAATGTCTCCATTCCCGCTGCCTTGAGATTGGTTTCATGTGACGTAAGTTAGTACGTGGTGATTTAATTGGATATAAGGAATCGATATCTGGTGTCCATATTGCTTAGTGATTTCAGCAAATATTTTTGGTTTAAATGTATGTTTACAGTATTTAGCTCACCTGATAGGTGAATTACTGATGGTCAAACATGTTTCACGACATACGGTTTCCAATTGTTAATAAATTGTCACCTAATATCGATGTTCTCCGCCCAAGTGGTTTGGTATATGCCACCACTGATGTTGTTATCTTATAAACGAACATGCAAATTTGGTGGATTACTGAGCAAATGCTTCACTAGAATTAAGTAAGTTAATATATAACATGTTTAAGTCAATTCATATTGGCATTAAGTATTACAAGCTCAGTAACACATCAGGACACATAAGATGTTACTCAAAACAGGTGGAAGTGTACAACCATAATCCCTCCTGCCAATAAATTCCATGATAACACTACAGATTAATCCATTTGCCCCCATATTACAGGTATGGAGATAGTTTTGAACACTAGTATCTCAGCTCATAGGAAAGGTACAAAGTTCAGTAGCTGGTAATGCTGCTATATCCCAATTACTTTGCCACGTAGTTGATTGTTGGTTAATACACCATGACTGATAGTCTTAATGAATACCAGATAACAACGTTGTGGATGGTCAACGTAAATATCTGGATATATATTTTGTGCACCGTTCCCAGAGGCACTGCAATACTGGGTCGATGCGTGGAGTGGACGGAGCAAGCCCCTATTCCATCTCCCTGTTCCAAAATTCAATTTAATATATGGTCCCTAGATAAGGGACGTATCAGATTATTAAACTGATAAGAACAGATACTACACTTGATCTTAGCCAAAAGGCCGAGAAGCGATGCAGCTAAAGCTGTATCCAATGATAGTTTGTCGTTAATATATAGACATGCCATGACGGAATGTTTCTAAGTGTCAGGGCTAATTGATTCTGGATAACTTTGACTTAAATGCCGCAATGCTCATCATGGTTACTCCATCCAGGTAATTGCGGTATATCCGAAACTTATATGAGAAGGTACTGAATAGTGTGCATGTTCAAGGTCGATGTGTACCATAAAGTATCCTTGGATCCATGGTAGTAGTTACAAATCCCATGAATGGGTATACCTGGTGAAATACTCAAGTGGTTTATCAACGATGGTGCGACATTCACCATCGTGGGAGGGTAGACCACTTGGGGTGCTTGCTGAATTGGTGGCAAGATATTAATTCTATTCCCCTTGTATTTATTTTTTGGTATATAACTACCAAGAGTGATAGCTTCCTAACCAGGCGTGATTCATCCACCCTTTGTTAGTACAAATGTCATTAGAAACGGGAATAGTCCCCGAGGATTGGCGTACTGCGCATGTTGTTCCATTGTTTAAAAAGGGTTCTAAGAGTAAAGCTAGCAATTATAGACCTGTTAGTTTGACTTCAGTGGTGGGCAAATTAATGGAAAAGATACTTAGAGATAATATATATAAGCACCTGGATAGACAGGGTCTGATTAGGAACAGTCAACGTGGATTTGTGCCTGGAAGGTCATGTTTGACTAATCTTCTTGAATTTTTTGAAGAGGTTACTAGGGAAATTGACGAGGGTAAAGCAGTGGATGTTGTCTATATGGACTTTAGTAAGGCCTTTGACAAGGTTCCTCATGGAAGGTTGGTTAAGAAGGTTAAACTGTTGGGTATAAATGCAGGAATAGCAAGATGGATTCAGCAGTGGCTGAATGGGAGAAGCCAGAGGGTAATGGTGGATGGCTGTTTGTCGGGTTGGAGGCAGGTGACTAGTGGGGTGCCTCAGGGATCTGTGTTGGGTCCTTTGTTGTTTCTCATGTACATCAATGATCTGGATGAAGGGGTGGTAAATTGGATTAGTAAGTATGCAGATGATACCAAGATAGGGGGTGTTGTGGATAATGAATAGGATTTCCAAAGTCTACAGAGTGATTTAGGCCATTTGGAAAAATGGGCTGAAAGATGGCAGATGGAGTTTAATGCTGATAAATGTGAGGTGTTACACCTTGGCAGGACAAATCAAAATAGGACGTACGTGATAAATGGTAGGGAATTGAAGAATACAGTTGAACAGAGGGATCTGGGAATAACCGTGCATAGTTCCTTGAAGGTGGAATCTCATATAGATAGGGTGGTAAAGAAAGCTTTTGGTATGCTAGCCTTTATAAATCAGAGCATTGAGTATAGAAGCTGGGATGTAATGTTAAAATTGTACAAGGCATTGGTGAGGCCAAATCTGGAGTATGGTGTACAATTTTGGTCGCCCAATTATAGGAAGGATGTCAACAAAATAGAGAGAGTACAGAGGAGATTTACTAGAATGTTGCCTGGGTTTCAACAACTAAGTTACAGAGATAGGTTGAATAGGTTAGGTCTTTATTCTCTGGAGCGCAGAAGGTTAAGGGGGGACTTGATAGAGGTCTTTAAAATGAAGAGAGGGATAGACAGAGTTGATGTGAGCAAGCTTTTCCCTTTGAGAATAGGGAAGATTCAAACAAGAGGACATGACTTCAGAATTAAGGGACAGAAGTTTAGGGGTAACATGAGGGGGAACTTCTTTACTCAGAGAGTGGTAGCGGTGTGGAATGAGCTTCCAGTGGAAGTGGTGGCGGCAGGTTCGTTGGTATCATTTAAGAATAAATTGGATAGGCATATGGATGAGAAGGGAATGGAGGGTTATGGTATGAGTGCAGGCAGGTGGGACTAAGGGAAAACAAATTGTTCGGCGCGGACTTGTAGGGCCGAGATGGCCTGTTTCCGTGCTGTAATTGTTATATGGTTATATGGTTATACAACCCTTAACCTTTATGTGATGGTAGGAACTATACTTATCTGTCTTCATTGTTGTTTTCTTCGGTTTCTGGTTCCTTGTTCTTGTAGGGACGATGTTTGTTGGGGGGGTGGCGCATTTTCCTCTGGGCCTGCTCTGGGCCGTGGCCTAAAATGCTACGGGTTTGGCATGCAGGCCCCGAGCTTTCACCAGTACCATGAGGAAGACGCACCTGGTGGACACGTAGAGGTACTGCTGTCTGGTTTAGTGTGGTGCTCATTCCAGACTCTGCCCTCTTGTGCCGAATAGTTTGAACACTTCGTCCAGTTTTTTAGGACTGGTTTGGTAAGTGCCAGGTAGCAGGATCTGTGCTTGTGAGGTCGGCGTTCTCATAGTCCTGTTAATTTCATAGATTGAGGGCAGGTTTGTGAGTTCATTTCAGAGGTTATGAGGTATGCCGTTGAACAGTAGGGTCAGGTGTTTTGCCATACTACCCTGCCCTTCTGGAATGAGCAGGTGGACATGATAGCCGACGTCAGGGTACCAAATGCATTTTTAAAATATTTAGGTTAAATGCGCTGCTCAATGTATCCCCCAATAATGGCGGGCACTTAGGGGAGGCGTGATAAAACCAACGCCTCATGGCTACCTGTCTTGGAGAGGTTTTTTGGAAAAGACGGGTAGTAAGCTGGCCATCAGTTGAGACTGAAAAGCCATCTCGCTAGTGGTGGAGCCACATAGCGGCCACACCCAGCAGCTCTTCCTGATCCTGTACCTCAAGCATACTCCCGATATTGTTCAGCCAGTGACCCCTCTTCATGACCAGCCCAGCCACTGGTCACCCCAAAGCTAACCACACTAAGGAGGAAGCGATGGGCAGTGCCTAGGCACTGTGGAGGGTATGCCTGAACCCTCCAGCGAGACTGCCCCTCACGTAGCGTGTCTCGCAGGAGCTCCTGCTCCAGGAGCCGCTCCAGCGGCTCAGGCGGCTGTCTCTCTCCCATGCGGGTGGAGAGACGTCCCCTCCGACAAGTCGGAAGCCACCGGCCGGATGCCTCTTCGGATGGCTGAACATCCAGCCCGCAGCTCAGGCACTAGCGGGACTGGCTTCGGCGCGGTGTGGGGATAGCGGAACGCCCGGTAAATGTTCCTATACAATACAACAATACAAATACAAATTTTTATTGTCATTTGAGCCCCAGTGAGACTCAAACGAAATTTTGTTTCCACAGCCATACAAACAAAAACAATGTCCTACAGACATACACACAATTAAGTTCACACAAACATCCATCACAGTGAACCCACTGTGATGGAAGGCAAAAGTCTTTTCTCTCCCCTGCTCTCCATGTCTCTCCCGATGTCGAAGCCCCAGGCGGGCGATGATAAGTCCCACGGCCATTTTAGGCCGTGCCGGGCGAGTCACCACCGCTCCCCACGTTCCGAGGCCGGCCAGCCCCACGATGGTGAGCAGTCCCCACCTCCGCAGTCTCCCGAGCATCCGGGTCGTTCAGGTTGGAGGCCGCTCCACGGTGCTAGGCCCCAACGACAACGGAGACCCGACAGGGAAAAGGTCGGGTCTCCCGGACAGGGAAGAGATTTTAAACGGTTTCCCCCGCCCCCCCCCCCCCCGCCCCCCACATATACACATTTAAAAACCAGTATTCAAAAACACCAAACACTACATTTAACTAGACAAAAAATAAAAAAAAGACAGACAGGCTGTAGGAGCCGCTGCAACGAGTCGCGCCGCCACCAGGAAATGTCTTCTACCGCCTTCTTCTAGAGCTTTTGTGCCTTGTAGTAGCGAGAGCGCCCCTCAAGCAGCGCGTCTCGCAGGCACCTGCACCGAGAGCCGCTCCAGCGGCTCAGGCGGCTCTCTCTCCCCCCTGTGCCGGTGGAGAGACGTCCCGTCCCAAATCGGGAACACCTGCCGGATGCCTCTTCGGGTGGCTATGCATCCAGCCCGCTGCTCAGGTACTAGCGGGCTGGGCTCGGCACGGTGTCGGGGAATAGCGGAACACCGGGTAAACGCTCCTACCGCCTGTTGCTGCCCCCCTTCCCCCCGACGGGAAACGTTCCTCCTTGAACGGGGGACAGTTTTGTTCCAGAGCCTTTTTCTCTGCCTGTAAAACACAAGCAGAAAAAGGGGCTCCCCTGTAAAAGAAACCCGACTTCAGGATACTCACCTGACGGTCCGTTTCTCTGTTGCGGGAGAGCTTAGGCTCTCCCGCTGCCGCTGTTGTACTGCTGGCGTAAATGCCGCGCCTGCGCACTGAGCGGGTTCTTCACGTAGTCACTCACGTGACTCCGAAGTAAAATTGGATATGTACTGCTCTAAATGTTCTTCTCAAAGTTAAGCGACCCCAGCGTACGTTTCTTAGCGTGTTTGTGAAATGTTTCTTCAGCAGCGTGTTTCTGGTCAATGAGGTAGTGTTGATGTGAAAGGTTCTCCTGCATATTTCCATCCATTCTCTGGTTTAATTACATTGTTCCTTTATTATTGCTAGATCTACTCTTTGGAGCATGGAAAAGGTAAGTGACGAAAGTGTTGGTGGGCAAACTTTTTAGCGATCGCTGTACTATCAGCTTCAGGATAGTTTTGGATCTAGTCAGGGTGAGCTCGCCACTTAACATTCTGAACAGGGACAAGGCTAATATTAGAGAATTACTTGTTAAAGTTGATTGGGCCATGTTGTTTCCCGGCAAACAAACGTGGCCCTTGTGGCTAAAGGGATCAGAGGGTATGGAGAGGAGGCAGGTACGGGATACTGAGTTGGATGATCAGCCATGATCATATTGAATGGCGGTGCAGGCTCGAAGGGCCGAATGGCCTACTCCTGCACCTAATTTCTATGTTTCTATGTTTCTATGTCAGGTAAGTAGAGTGTTAAAGTGTGGTGACCGTTGTTGATGTCATGCAAGCTCCTGTTAGAGTGAGGTGCAAAACAGGTGGGAGTAAGGAAGCTCGGATGACGAACTAAATTGAGCCTCTGGTAAGGCAGAATGAGGAGGCAACGGACAGGTATAGGAAGCTGGGATGACATATATCCATAGATGAGTTTTGAGATCTGAGGGGCATATTTAAGAAGGCCATGCTGACTATACCCGATCAGTAGGTTTACGACCTTGGCCATCACCCGCGGTTGTGTACACAGATGGCCACACTTTTAGCTCGATTATTGCAACCCTTTCTTCCTAAATTACTGATAGAAACCTTTGGAACTTCGCTTTCCCACATATGTCAGGAATATGTCATGTTCTCCTTTTGTTCTCCGGATTTCCATCCGAGGTGCATCCATCCTAGTGTGCTCCGTGTAACTCTCAAGGCATTCAATTGTTACCAGTTGCCGATACCTGACACGCAGTCTTCTCCTGACTAGAGCTTCAATGTCCCTTGTCAGCCAGAGTTCTCTCGGCCTGCCGACATCAGCTGAGCTGGACAACATTAATAGCAATTTACTCACCCTGAACTCTCCCTTTCTCACTTTGAAATGCCCCTGCCAGTCAACATTTGTAAGTTGCAAGTTGAATCAGAATGTGCATATCAACAATGTTCGCTTTTAAATAGTTGATGAGTTCAACTTTTCATTTTAAACGAGTATAATGGTTACTGGTACCAAGCTCCATCCCATAGACCCGTGCCAGGTTGCCGGTTGTGTGTGTGTGTGTGTGTGTGTGTGTGTGTGTGTGTGTGTGTGTGTGTGTGTGTGTGTGTGTGTGTGTGTGTGTGTGTGTGTGTGTGTGTGTGTGTGTGTGTGTGTGTGTGTGTGTGTGTGTGTGTGTGCGCGCGTGTGTGCGTGTGTGTGTGTGTGTGTGTGTGCGCGCGCGCGCGCGTGTGTGCGTGTGTGCGTGTGTGCGTGTGTGCGTGTGTGCGTGTGTGCGTGTGCGTGTGCGTGTGTGTGTGCGCGCGCTCATCTGACACTGAGCGGCAATGGACGGCATAAAACGCAATGAGATTAATTTATGTTACACAGACGCAATTATTGTAGAAATACTAATCACGATCATAAAATCTGAATTACTGCATGGGGTTGGTATAGGAACATGCAGAGTAGGTTGGGGCTCTATTGCTCGGAGGGGTCATCTTATTAATGTTTACAAAATCATGAGGGGAATAGATCAGGAAGACGTACAGAGTCTCTTGCCCTGAGTAGGAAATATGTTATAGGTATCTAGGGGACAACGTTTGCACACCAAGGGTGGTGGATATGAAACAAACTGCCAAAGGAGATAGTTGCGGCAGGGACTATCCCAACATTTAAGAAACAGGTAGACGGGCACATGGACAGGAGAGGTTTGGAGGGATATGGACCAAACGCGGACAAGTGGGATTAGTGAGCTAGGGCTTCGATTAGGGCAAGGTGGCCGAAGGGCCTGTTTCCGAATTGTATCACTCTATGACTGATACTCTATAGACTAATGTGCTCAGCCTGCTAGTGTTCCATCTACCTTCATTCCCTCCACGCTGATGTGCTTATCTCATGAACTGTACTGTTCTATGTCCTATGATCCATGAAGGCTGGACGCGCAACCGGGGCCGGTGCCGGAATCAGATGCGATGGTGGCAATAATTACAAATAGCACAAACAGCAGAGGTCCCAGCTCTGTTCGCTGCGTTTCCATACGTGACAGAGAGCTCCAACCGGAAGAGTTACATTCAAGCATAGCCGTCTGTATCCTCCGAATAACACAGTTCCGAATACATACGATCGTCATCGTGAATCCGATACACCTTACTCGTCTAGATCGCCCTTACACGAAGGACCTTATTAAAAGCCTGACGAAAGTCCATGTACACAACATCCACCGCCCTATCGTCACAAATGTCCCTTGTCATCTCCTCAAAAATCACAACCAATAAGACACGATCTGCCACGGACAAAGCCGTGCTGGCTAATCTCAATGAATCTATTCCCTTTCAAATGGGAGTAATTCCTATCTCAAAGAATTCTCTCCAATAGTTTCCCTGCGATTGATGTGACGCTCCACGGAATATTTTTCCGCAGATTTTGACTCCCTATTTCTTCAACAAGGGAACAACAGTGACCGCTCTCACGTATTCTGGGAACTCACCTTTGGCTGGAGAATAATCAAATATAGTTGCCAAGTCTCCATCAATCTCCTCTCGTGGCTTCCCAATAGTCTAGGATAGATCCCGTCAGGCATTGGGGTCTTATTCACCTTAATGGTCTTCAAGAACTTCCGCACCACCGCCTTCTAGATCATAACATGCCTTACCATATTTGTATTTTCTACACTAATATTACTATCCTTCAACCCCTTCTCCTCGTAGATGCAAAGTAATCCTTCAGTTCCCCACTTACGTCATCTGCCTCCACGAATACATCCCACCTTGATATTTGAATGGTCAAACCTTCCCCCTTCCACTCTCTTATTTCCAGAAGAAGTAATGGGATTTTCCTTAATCTGCCTGCTAGACATTTCATGCCCCGTTCAGGTCTCTGTAATTGTCCGCTTGAGTTTCCGACTCGTTTTATATTCCTCCGCGTCAGATGCTTCCTTCTTAAACCTGATGTCCTTTTCCTTTGTCACCGTTTAGAAATCGTGGACTCATTGGTGATCATTTCCAATGTTCTATAGATTCAGGATCAGGTCCTGGGGATTGGGGGATAGCTAATGTCATCCCACTTTTTAAGAAAGGCGAGAGAGAGATAAATGGGAATTATAGACCAGTTAGCCCGACATCGGTGGTGGGGAAGATGCTGGAGTCAATCACGAAAGATGAAATAGCGGCACATTTGGATAGCAGTAACAAGATCGGTCCGAGACAGCGTGGATTTACGAAGGGGAAATCATGCTTGACTGAACCTCTTGATATTTTTGAGGATGTAACTAGGAAAAATGGACAAGTGAGAGCCAGTGGATATAGTGTGCCTGGACTTTCAGAAAGCATTTGATAAGGTCCCACATGGGAGATCAGTGGGCAAAATTAGGGCACATGGTATTGGGGGTAGATCGCTGACATGGACAGAAAATGGATTCGCAGACAGGAAACAAAGAGTAGGGATTAACGTGTCCCTTTCAGAGGGACCGCAGCTATTTACAATATATATTAATGATTTAGATGAAGGGTTTACGTAACATTTGCAAATTTACAGATTACACAAATCTTGGTGGCAGTGTGAACTGTGAGGAGGATGCTATGAGAAAGCAGGGTGACTTGGGCTGGTTGGGTGAGCGGGCAGATGCATGGCAGATGCAGTTTAATGTGGATACATGTGATGTTATTCACTTTGGTAGTAAAACAGGAAGGCAGATTATTATCCAAATGGTGTCAAGTTGGGAAAAGGGGAGGTACAACGGGATATGGGGGTCCTTGTTCATCAGTCAAAGTAAGCATGGAGGTGAAGAAAGCAAATGGCCTGCACCTATTTTCTGTTTCTATGTTTCTATGTTGGCCTTCATGACATGAGGAGTTGAGTATATGAGCAAAGAGGTACTTCTGCAGTTGTACAGGTCCCCAGTGAGACGACATCTGGAGTATTGTGTGCGGATTTGGTCTCCAATGTTGAGGAAGGACATTATTGCTATTGCGGGAGTGCAGCGTTAATTCCCGAGGTGGCGGGACTGTCATTTGCTGAGAGAATGGAGCGGTTCGGCTAATATTCCGGAATTTAGAAGGACGAGGGAATCTTCTTGGAACATATAAGACCATTAAGTGTTTGGACACGCTAGAGGCATAAAACATGTTCCCGGTGTTGAGGGAGTCCCGAACCAGGGGCCTCAGTTTAAGAATAAGGAGTGAGCCATTTAGAATGGAGATGAGGAAACACCTTTTCACAAGGAGAACTTTGACTGTGGAATTCTCTGCCTCCGAGGGCGGTGGAGGCCGACTCCCTGGATACTTTCAAGAGAGCTCTAGATAGGGCTATTGAAGATTGCGGAGTCAGGGGATATGGGGAGAAGGCAAGAGCGGGGTACTGATTGTGGATGATCAGCCATTATCACATTGAATGGCGGTGCTGGCTTGAAGGGCAGAATGTCTTACTCCTGCACCTATGGACTATTGTATATTGTCTATTGTCCACCCTATTCGTCATCCACTGACCCTTTAGATTGCGATTCTTATCTCACCTCTTCACTGGAAAATACTGATACTGCACTTTGATCAGAAGGCCTTTTGATTCTGACATGTCACCTATGGACCCATTCCCCAAGAAAGCAGTTTCCTTCAACATCCAAACCTATTCCTGTTCAAAACACACTTCCGCACTTGTCCCGCGCATCTCCTTTAAACGCGAAACTTTGCCATTCCTCACCCAAGAACGGATTACCTGTAATGTGATTCGAAAAAACTCTGGCAGGTTTGCAGATGAAGTGATTCTAATACAATGCAGATTGTTTTCTCGATATCAATGCAAATATTAATCAAAGTTAATCGTTCTATTTCACTAGAGCGCATATTTAAACCGAGAAATATCACACATAAGATCGAGGGCAAACGATTGTAGAGAACCGTTAGCACTGTGACGCGACGGCCGTATTTTCCGTTCAGCCAGAGTAAATGCAGAAACAAGGAATTTCGTATCGGTACAAATATCAGAGATGAAAAGAGAATACAGCGTGAGAGAAGGAGCTAAGAATACAGGACGCGTAAAATATGAAGTCAGAGGAAGCCATATAGGTGGAAAGGAGATTGAAGCAACTGCAGATGCTGGTTTACACAGAAGTTAGACGCAAAATGCTATATAACTCAGCGGGAAAGGCAGTATCTCTGGATGGGGTGGGTGACGTTTCCGGTCGAGACCATTCTTCGCACTAAAAGTCATTAGAGAGGTATACACAGGGATAAGGAAGTGTCAGGTGTGAGAACGAGACATCAGAGGGGATGAAATTGAAGGAAAATGTAGAATAGATCATTGTTAGTCAGGAGAAGGTGACAATAAAGAAAACAGAGATGATGTAATCGGGGACAGTCAGACTGGTCGGAGAACCGGGAGGGCGGAGGGATGGAGAGGGTACAGGTTTGAAGGAGGTGGGAGGAAATTAATGCCCGTTCACGTTGCACACAACAAAGAGACGGGGGGGGGGTGTAGGTTGTATGGATTTGTAGATCCTATGGATTTGAAGCATAAAGTATGTGCCGGATATTAATGATTGAAGAACAAAGAGGTCACCTACGAACCAGTCTTCAATGTCGAGCGCGCGACATAGGAAATATATAGGGGATAGCAACTAACAATACATTGGACATTGGTATCAAATTTAATTCCACGAAGAGTCCTGCCCAAGATGCCCGCTCAGGGTGGAACCTAATTTACGGAATAGCGCGGTCATGTGAAATAATAGATTGAGGGGCGGCATCATATCCCAACTCCAGTTCTAGGCAACTGCCGCGCGGGTGTCACGAGTTTAACAATAATACGCGGTAAATATGTAAGCGCGTTCGTCACCTCCAGCCTGAACTTCCTCTGTGTCATCCCGTAGATACACGTGTTGGCGCAGGAGCTGATGTGCATTAGCAAGATCCCAACTTCATTGGCGATGTAAGATGGGCTTGTGTGATCCCCACCCGCGAAATTCACAGTGACCTGAGTGCAGACGAAGGTGACAGCTACCGTTGTTCACAGCAGAATGAAGGCGCCGGATACGGTGAACAGTAACACGATGGATTTCCGCCGATTCTCCGTCTCAGAGTCCTTACTATTAATTGCCTTCAGGCGACGGCGAACTCGGTTGGCCACTTTGATGTTCCTGACCGCCAGTCCGTTGAACAATAGAATTATTAGGAAGGGTAGTAAGGGGAGAGAGATTGAACACATCCACGAAAAAAGCAACCACCAAGTGGAAATGAAGTAGGCGCGTTTGGGTAGACACCCCCATTTCACGTTGTCCACGATGAAGCGTGGCACGTGCATGAAATAGAAGGGAATGTACTTTATGCAGCCCAGCACGCACAATGACCGTGACGGCCGTCCTATCCGTGCAATATGTGAGTCTCAGCTTAGGGCAGGAAATGCTGACAAAACGATCAAAAGTGAAGGACATGGTTAACCAAACGGAAAAGTCCAGAGTAATGACCCGCAGGTATATGTTGGATGGACAAATTGCGCTGAGGGAGAAGAAGGAGTTAGGGGTGTAGTACATGTAGATTTTCCACATTAATACGTGAGACATCAGAACGAGGAGGTCGGAGATTGCCATCGTCATCATGTACCGGGTGATTCCTTTGGAGAGCCCGCACTTTCCCCGGTACAGGACCGCTGCCGTCAGTATGTTTGCTGGAGAAATAATAAAGTACAGCGAAATTAATATTTAAATGGACTACCGATGTAACGGAGTTATGGTTGTTGTTGGATCTTACCAGTCTTGCGAACAACGGGACTAATCAGAAAAACATTCAGAGGAATAACTTTGCAACTATACATGGCGTTCAAGAGCAATGCCATGTATATTCCAAAAAATCATTCTTAAAAATAGTTGTTGGCTTTTGCAAACTCCCCAAAGCGTTCGGGGATATCTGATTAATAATCATCAATTTGAACTTTCGCCTCTGTTGTTTTTTTTACCCTGGAACAAATGAAAACATATTCAGAACATCCTGGATATACGCAGAAAGTAAGCTGGAACCAGCTTAAAATTTTCTGCCACAGAAGGTAGTTGAGGCCAGTTCATTGGCTATATTTAAGAGGGAGTTATTATTATTAAAGCTTTATTTCAGACACAGGTCCATATAACACATCAAACAGTACAAAGAATTACAAAGATACATAAAAAAATTGCATATTAGCCTAAAATATATATAAGCTATTGCACCAATGCCGTCTTAGCCTAGAAGTGAATCTATAGCAACTTTTCAGAGGTCTGACTAGGGCTTCAATTATGTGGTTCTCTGATTTGTCCAGGCGACACATAAAACAAAACATCAGCTGTCTTAAGAGTGCCTCACAGGTTGGCACTCTAGTGGACACAAACAATTGACTGGTACTGTGCCACCTAGGGACACGAAGTAGCAACCTCATTGCATCATTGTATGCAACCTTAAGCCTCTGCATACTATTTTTCTTATAATTAGACCACAATTGAGCAGTATATAACGGTGTGATGTAGGTTCTGAACAGGGAACACTTCACAGAATCAGAGCACATATAAAACTTCCTTATAAGCATGTTGGCTTGAAGATAAATTTTACAGCGCTGTCGGTAGAGGTCTTTGTCATCCTTCCAGTCATCAGATATGACATGACCTAAGTATTTAATTTCCTCACACACAGCAAGAGGACTGTCTGACAAATAAAAGGTCGGAAAAGTTGATTCCCTGTCCTCAGCGCTTCTAATTACCATTATGCGGCTTTTCTTAGCGTTATACTTAATGTCATAATCAAGGCCATACTGAGAGCACACCTTCAGCATCTGCTGCAGCCCAGCACTATATGGACAGAGCAGGACCAGGTCATCTGCATACATCAGATGATTAACAATAGTGTTGCCCACAAGACAGCCAGTTTTTAGCCTATTTAACTGATTTGACAATTCGTCCATATAAACATTAAATAAAATAGGAGACAAAATTCCTGCTTGCGTTGTGGCTAAAGGGATCAGGAGGTATGGAGAGGTAGGTATGGGATACTGAGTTGGATGATCAGCCATGATCACATTGAATGGCGGTGCAGGATCGAAGGGCCGAATGGCCTACTCCTGCACCTATTTTCCATGTTTCTATGTTTCTATGTTTCAGGCGTTCAGGTCCAAGAATCATCAGCTGGAATGGCGGTGCGAATCAGCGAAAAATGGGTGGGATAGAGACAAAAAGCTGGAGTAACTCAGCGAAACATGCAGCATCTCCATTCCTTCTCTCTGCTGAGTTACTCCAGCATTTTGCGTCTATCTTTGGTTTAAACCAGCTTCTGCACTTCCTTCATACGCATATTATGGGGGGTTTACAAAAGCTAGCATCAGCGGCGCTATAGATCTGCCACTGCCGGTGCGTGCGATTCCGGAGGCTTTGTGCGGGGGTGGGAGGGGGGGGGGGGGGGATTAAAATGCTGGTTTGCATTGGTTGTCGGAGAGGGATATCCTCGGCCTACTAGTTGATGAAGAAAAATCGTTCGGGCTTCGGTTCGCAGGTTTAAAACAAATTGCTGGACGATTTATTTGCAGAAATTAAATTTAAACTCGACTTAAAACGCATTCAACGCCTTCAACATCACGGATCGCAATATCAGGACAAAACAAAAGGTATGTCGTTTATTTAACATATTATTTTGCTTTTTGGTGTGGCTTCATTTTTATCCCATGATGCGAAAATGTTATTTAGGCCCACACACGAATCGACCGTGTCTTGCCTGCCGATGTTGGCTTAAAGTTACGGCCACGCAACATTCCAATCCATCACATTCCTGAAACATCCAGTATCAAGATAATTAAATTCTTTTTTTTTTTGCACAATCATGTCATAAGAATATCTAATTCATCTCTATTTTGTGTTATTGTATATAAATAAATACATGACAAAGTGAGATTTAAAGATAACTAGACCGGACTTCCGGTGTGGCCATGTTGTGGTGAGGGCACAATATTGAGCTCAGCTCCCCGTAAATTGCATAAAAAGCCTTTTTAAAGTAGGGAACGATTTAGAAAAATACTCACCGAAGGTTGCTTGGTGTCGTGGGAGTGACATCATCATAAATCAACAAAAAAATCGGAGTTTAACGGGACCTTTAGATGAGAAAAGGAAAACTCACACGAGGACCCAGAAAAGCCACCATCAGACTTCAGGTTCAATGAAGATTTGGAAGCTCTTCAATCAACTGTTTCATATCGAACAACGGAAAGCTCAGAAGAAGAGTCAATTCCTCAACAAGCAGTATTTGAAATGGCTACAAGAGGAGAGGCCAAAGAAAAGGAGAAGGAGCTAAAACAGCTGGAACAAACGGTAAGAGCAAATCTTACTAAAGATCTTACCAAAGGCTTCTCCGAAATGTTTGCCAGTATTAATACTACACTAGAGAACAATCACTGCAAACTGGAAGTTAATTTATCCAAGAAAATTGATGCTGCTCGAGAAGAATCAAGGGAAATGTATACTTCTCTGAAGCAGAAACTCAATGAATGTGATCAGAGAACAGCACTGGAATTTTAAAGACTAGAAAGTGATTATAAAAATAAATTTGATATGTTGATTGAAGAGATGAAACAGTCTGACTTTTTTTTTTTAGTATGTTTTAAAGTGTGTATTAATGTTTTTTTGTGTGTGTCTTGTGTGGGGGGGGGGGGTAAGGGGGAAACCGCTTCGGTCGCCTCCTCCATGGAGAGGCGACTTTTTCCACGTCGCCTTCCCCGTGGCCTAACATCAAGGATCGGCGCGGCCTTTCCCGGAGACGTGCCCGGGGCTTCAGCGGCGGGCGCAGCGTGGACTCTCGGCGTGGAGCGGGTGAACCCTCGCTGGGGCTCGCTGGAGGGGAGCGCTCCGTTTCGCTGGCCAGGGGCAGCCGGCAGCCTGAAGTCGCAGCCTGAAGCCGCGGTCTGCAGAGCTCCAGCTGGTGCGGCGTCTACAGCCCGGGATCCCTCGTGGGGGACCCGGGGGAAGAAGAAGCCATCACTGCCGGCCCGCGGCCAACTTCTACCGCGGGGCCGGCATGGACTTACCATCACCCCTAGAGGGGAGCTTCAACCGCCGGCCCTGCAGCCTACGGTGCTTCTGGCTGCGGCGGGGACTTTAAATCTGACAGCCGGCCTGCGGCCTACAAGAATCTAAAGCCGCGGTCTCCGGTGAGGAAGAGCCGATCCTGGACTGACTTGACTCTGGTCCTGTCCACGGGGGGGAAATGGAGAAGGACTGGCCAAATTTTTGTGCCTTCCACCACAGTGATGAATGCTGTGGTGGATGTTTGTGTTACATTTTGTGTGTTCTTTATTATTGTATCGCTGCTGACAACCCAATCCTTGCCGGATCACTGCCGGTCGACCGGTTGGTGCAGAGAGTAGCTTTGAATGTTTGTCTCTTCGTTGATTGTGTCCCTTTCTTTTTTTAAAAGCTACTGTAATGCGCCCTTTAAATTGCCCCTCGGGGATGAATAAAGTGCTTGATTGATTGATTGATTGACATCGTGACAGAAGAGTTCACAACTGAAATGAAGGAGATGGCTCGTGAAATATCGATTCTGAAAAAGGAACAAAGTGATAATCGGGAGCAATTGATTAAATTGACGGACAAATGTCAAGATTTGGAGGCGAGGTCAAGAAGAATGAACAAGGATTGTAGGAGTAAAGGAGGGACGAGAGCAAGGAATTGATATGTCGGTGCTTGTCTCCAAAATAATTAAAGAGGTCTTTAAGTTGAAGGAAAATGTGAGGATTGATGTGGCTCAAAGAGTCGGTCCTCCCCGAAGAGAAACAAATGCTCCCCCAAGACAAATTATTGCGAAGTTCTTAGATATTTCAATCCCGGATAAAAAAGTCCTGAAGATGATACCACACGGTGAGAGGCTTATATTCGAGGGAGAGTCCGTGAGATTCTATAGGGACTACCCTCGCGAAGTAATGGAGAAAAGGAATCAATTCAAAAAAGCAAGCAACACTTTGCAAGGAGAACGAGGGATAAGATACGGCCTCAATCAATAGGCCGTATCAATAAGATACGGCCTATCAGGCCAAGATGTTTATTTCTTACAAAACAACTCAACGTTCATTCAGGGATCCGGAGAAGGCACTTAAGTACGCACAAGAGATTGTACAGAAAATTGAGAAGGATGATGATTAAAACTTTCAATAAAAGTCTGTACTACAATTAAAATGGCGGACCTGCTTCAGACACTAACCAGACAGCCTTATCTCAATGGAATGTGTTTTCAATGACAGAGTTCAGATTTCACCATGAACGAAAAGTTACAAGATAAGCAACTGAAAGAGGCTGAAGAAAAATAGCAGAACTGATATTATGGACTGAATTTAAAGCTTTAACAATTATAATGAAGATTAAATAGTAAAGAACCAACTAATTATATGAAGCTTAGTAAATTACTAACAGTTAAATAATTCCAATAGATGAAATGTAAGGAAATATATCCTGGATGTATTCTAATACTCAATAACTAATGAAAATAGGTATAAGAAGATTATAATTCTTTAACCCTGTAGTAAAGGGGGGGGGGGGGTGTTAAGGATTTGGAATGGTTCCAAAGGTTCCGACAGGAAGATGGTTACTATTAAGATAAGGGAAATTAACCCTTGGAACAGGCTGGTAATTAGGTGCATCTCTGAGTATAAGGACAAGGCCTGTCCTTATGTCTTATGATTTCATGAGTGTAAGTAAGGAATAAGAATTATTGAATTATAGAAGGTTTAAAGTTTGGGTATTTAAGAGATTACGTGGAAAAGTAATGATGAGGATAATTTTTTATGATGAAATTTTGGTTGTTGTTTTTTTTTTTTGGCTTGACTGGTTACATTTTTTTTTCCCCTTTCTCTATGTAGGTTAAGATTTTTGGCTATATTAAGGGGAAATGGCATGATATTGTCTAGGACAGCTTAATTTGGGGGCTGAGCTCAATGTACAATTCCATCGGCTGAAGTCAATAATATTCGGGCCACCTTAGGTGGCAACGAGAATTTAAGGTATCCATTTTTGATACCTTAAAATCACTCTTTTTTAAATTATAATTCACGGTTATATGGTTTACTTAATAATCGTATTCTGTTTTTTCTATATATTTTCAACGCACTTCTTTTTTCTTCCTATGGAGGTTCAATAGACGGAGGAGATGTAAAATAACGCTAATAGGGGACGGTTACCCCACACCCAAAACCTCAAGGTATTTAACCACACCACATGAATTAAAACTAACAAAACTAATTAAGAATGCAAGACATTAGGGGAAAAAGGAATGGAGGAATCAAATTTTGTAGTTGTAACATTAGGGTGCGAATGATCCAATTAAAAGGGGTAAGATTATGGCTCAATTAAAATCTTTAAAGGTGGATATTGCGTTTCTACAAGAAACGCATGTGAAATTACAAACATAGATGAGACTAAAAGTAAATTGGATAGGCCAAACGTATTATTCGTCATTTACTTCTAAAGCTAGAGGTACGGCTATTATTATCCGGAAAGGTATACCATTTATATCAAAGAACACTATATCTGATAAGGAAGGAAGGTACACTATAGTGGCAGGAGAAATTTATTCTACACCACTGACACTGATAAATATTTATGCACCAAATTTTGATAACCCCCAATTTTTAAAGAAAATTACGGATATAATAGATGAGTATAATTACCAAAATGTAATATTAGGGGGGATTTTAATTGTGTTATAGATACATATTTAGATAAATCAATAAAAGTAAGGAAGAGTAAGGTTAAATCTAAAACTAGTGAATTTTTAAACATATATATAAAAAACACTAATATAACAGACGTATGGAGAATAGTCAACCCTACGGGAAGGGAATACTCATTTTACTCGGCGGTACATAAAACTTATTCGAGAATTGATTATTTTTTAGTGGACACAAAATTAATTCCTTGTACGATTAACCCTAAATATCACAATAGCATTATTTCTGATCACTCACCATTGACCTTTACTTTAAAACTTGAGGGAACGCCAGGTATAAAATCGTTTTGGCGTTTTAATACACAGTTAATTAATAATCCACAAGGTTATGAGTATTTAAAACAACAAATGAAATTCTTTTTTGATACAAATGAGACACCAGACATCTCACCATCTTTATTATGGGAAACGTTTAATGCATTTATACGTGGAGTTATAATCTCATATCAAAGTTACCAAAATAAAAAGAACTCCATAGAACAAGAGACTTTAGAAAAGGAAATTAAAATATTAGAATTAGATAACGCAAAAGATCCAACTATAGATAAACATAATAAGATCACATTATTGAAATTTAAACTTAATCGAATATTATCGGCAAGAGTAATAAGATTATTTCAGATCACAAAACAGGCACAGTTTGAATTTGCTGATAAACCACATAAACTTTTGGCTAGACAATTGAAGAAACAGGAGAAGGAAAAGACGATTACTAAAATCAAATCAGAGAATGGGGAACTACTAACGTTACCCCAGGATATTAATAAAAAGTTTGCCCAATTTTATCAAAACTTGTATACGTCTAAAACTAAAATAGAAGACAATATAATTGTAGATGTTTTAGATAATTGTAATCTGCCAAAATTGGATATTTTGGAACAAGAGGAATTAGGAGCACAGATCACAAGGGAAGAAATAAGTGAAACAATAAAAGAGCTGAAAAATGGGAAAACGCCAGGACCAGATAGTTTTAATAATGAATTATATAAAGGTTTCCAGGAGTTAATGGTACCACGGTTATTTAAGTTATACAAATATGCCTTTACCGAAAATAAATTACCAGAAACATTAGCCGAATCCACAATTACGTTAATACCTAAAAAAGATAAGGACTTAGAAGAACCGGGCTCATATAGAGCCATATCACTCCTAAATACAGATCAGAACATTTTAGCAAGAACTTTAGCAAGAAGATTGAGTAAATACATTAATAAATTGATAAATCCGGACCAAACGGGGTTTATACCTAAAAGACAATCATCTAACAATTTGAGACGCCTTTTTAATATAATGTATTCATACAAAACGGAAAAAGAAGACTTGTCAGTTATATCTCTGGATGCAGAGAAAGCATTTGATCAGGTAGAATGGCAGTATTTATACAAAGTACTCCAAACATTTAATATGGGAGAGAATTGTATCAGATGGGTTAAATTACTATATGATAAACCAATGGCAAGAATACTAACTAATAATATATTATCTTCAAATTTTCAATTATCGAGGGGCAATAGGCAGGGCTGTGTTTTATCTCCCCTGCTATTTGCACTTATGATAGAGCCGCTTGCTGAAAGGATAAGAAGGCATCCAGGTATTCAGGGATATAATACTAAGGATACTATTAATAAAATATCACTATATGCAGATGATATACTTTTATATATTACAAACTCCCAAACGAGCATCCCGAATTTATTAAATCTAATAGAGGAATTTGGCTCTTTCTCCGGTTATAGAATAAATTGGAATAAAAGTGAAATTATGTCATTAAAACCCCAGAAAGCGAATCACCTATTAAAATTTCCATTTAAAATCGCAACGGAAAAATTTAAGTATTTGGGTATTCAAGTTACTAGAAGATATAAATCATTATTTAATGCTAATTTTATACCATTATTAAATACATTTGACTCACTGATTACATTTTGGAGAACGCTCCCACTGTCACTAATCGGCAGAATAAACGCTATAAAAATGATAGCGCTACCACAAATAATATATTTATTCCAATCTATACCGATATATATACCAAAACACTAAGAAAAAATTAGACTCGAATATTTTTAATTTTATTTGGGATTATAAAGCACATAGAATTAAAAGAAATAACTTGTGCAAACCCAAAGAGGTGGGGGGGTTTGCATTACCTAATTTTCTATACTATTATTGGGCAGTACATATTAAAAATATAATTTATTGGTTGGACAGTTCTGCTCAACAGTTGGAATGGATAAGAATGGAGAAAGAGGATTGCGCCCCCTACGATCTAGAGCGATCATTTTTTTCCCCAATAAAGCTGAAGAATATGTTATATAAGAATAATCCAATTATACAAAATACAATACAAATCTGGAAACAAATAAAATTAACTTTAAAATTAAGAAATTTATCAGCGTTAACACCAATAGTGAATAACCCAGTATTTAAACCATCTGGTATGGATAAAACATATAAACAATGGGGAAAAGTGGGAATTAAAAAGGTAGGTGATTTGTATGCATTTGGGAAATGTATTCTCATTTCAACAACTAAAATCAAAATTTAAATTGAATAATAATCAATATTTTAAATACCTACAGGTATGTGACTTTATGAAGAAATATATACCAAGATTCCAAAGTATAATTTTAGACTCACTGGAAGAAGTAAGAATGTCTTTATTTATAATAATGTTTTTATTTATATAGCACATTTTTAGTCAACTTGCATTGACCCCAAAGTGCTTCACATAATTACATCCACACACACAGGCAAAGGTGGGTGAAGTGTCTTGCCCAAGGACACAACAGTATGCACTCCAAGCGGGATTCGAACCAGCTACCTTCCGGTTGCCAGCCGAACACTTAGCCCATTGTGCCATCTGTCGTCCATTGTGCCATCTGTCATCCAAGTAATGAATATCAATGCGGAGTCAACAAAATTAATATCATACTAGTATAACAGTATTTTAAATATAGAATTACCATCAACAGAGGCAATTAGAGAAGACTGGGAAAAAGATTTAATGATAAAAATCTCAAAAGAAACATGGGAAACATATTTGATACATATACATAAATGTTCGATCAATGCTAGACTTAACTTAATTCAATTTAAAATATAACATAGATTATATTATTCCAAAACTAGGTTGAATAAATGTTATCCAAATATTTCTCCAATTTGTGATAAATGTATTTCTCAAAATGCCAATATTACGCACTCATTTGTCTCTTGTTCAAAACTTTATAAATTTTGGTGTGATACATTTGATATATTCTCAAAGCTATTTAAGACAAAAATGGAACCTAACACTAATGATTATATGTGGAGTAAGTAGAGATGGGAACAAATTAAATACACACCAAAACTCATTTTTCAATTATGGATTAATAACAGCAAAAAAACATACTTAAATTTTGGAAAAATGCTAATATACCAACATTTAAAATGTGGATCAGTAATATGCTGGACACAGCACATTTGGAAGAAATGAGACTCCTCCTAATAGACAAACAAGACCTATTCTTAAGGAGTTGGTCCCCATTTATTGATTTATTGGATTCATGTGGTGACATAGTATCATGAAAACCAACAGTTTCAGGTATGGGTGAAAGAAGATTTAGAATATTAAAAAAAAACATCTCACTGTGGCAATGGAATAATCTCCCTCCTGCTTTACTTCTTCACTTATTCCTTTTCTTTCACTTTTTCCTTATTGGTTTTTCACCCACACTCATTAATCTACTCTTCACTTTTCACAACCTCTTTTTCTTCTCTCCTTTCTCACTTCTCTCTTTTAAAAAAAGGGAATGTGTACAGAGAATGTAATATGTTAACATCGTTTTTGTGTCAATGCATTGTACTCACTTCTAATAAATAAATACAAATTTAAAAAAAAAGATAACTAGACCAAGTGCAGACCCGTTGGGTCTGTTTCCCCAACGCGCGTTACCATTTAACAACCCTATAACAATGACAGCACGGAAACAGGCCATCTCGGCCCTACAAGTCCGTGACGAACAACTTTTTTTCCCTTAGTCCCACCTGCCTGCACTCATACCATAACCCTCCATTCCCTTCTCATCCATATGTCTATCCAACTTATTTTTAAATGATACCAACTAACCTGCCTCCACCACTTCCACTGGAAGCTCATTCCACACCGCTACCACTCTCTGAGTAAAGAGGTTCCCCCTCATGTTACCCCTAAACTTCTGTCCCTTAATTGTGAAGTAATGTCCTCTTGTTTGAGTCTTCCCTATTCTCAAAGGGAAAAGCTTGTCCACATCAACTCTGTCTATCCCTCTCGTCATTTTAAAGACCTCTATCAAGTCCCCCCTTAACCTTCTGCGCTCCAGAGAATAAAGACCTAACTTGTTCAACCTTTCTCTGTAACTTAGTTGCTGAAACCCAGGCAACATTCTAGTAAACATTCGCGTTTGTGGAGGGGGGGGGTGGGCTGCGGCATCACACTCACACTAACCACCCTCCAAACACACAGGTGGGGGAGGGGGGGAGGGAGACGGGGTGGGTAGAAGGGAGGGTGAGAAGAGGGTAGGGAGGGGAGAGGACGAGGAGGAAACTGGAGAGATTTGGGAGGGTAAGTAGAGTGGGGTAGGGGTACTACCTTATGTGGCCGAGAATTCCAGAGATTCACGACTCTCTTTGTGAAAAATGTTTTTCTCATCTTGGTCCTGTGAGATTTAATAATCACAAATGCTCTTGAGGCAAATTCAGACAAAGAAGTGTTTTTATTAATTTCATATTCTGCAGAATAGGTGCCTCTCCTCTGATGTCCCCTAGAGGCACACCGAGGATCGGGATGTCTTCTATATTTATACATTTCTTTTCATTATTATCACATTCTCATCTCTCCCCATTGAGCTTCTTCCAATCATAACATAAAGCCCAGATTCCCACGAGAACGTCGTGGAACGCCCACCCAACGTCAAAGGCACCTCCCCTATCATGCATCGCATGTGCATTTAAACTAGGCATCTTGTCATAGTGGGCGTGAGTACATATTCATATAATCTCATCAGGCCTGCCAGATCTGTTTGACCGTATGTACGTTCTCCCTTTCACTTACTTCTTTCAAAACTCCTGCTGAAATATTTCTATTGCTACTTTTTATCTAGAATTTCTCTCTGTTCTGTATATCGTTACTTTCTATTCTACTAGTAGTCTGGCTTCTGCTGACACCTTATTTATTTCTAAGTTATTTTTCTATCCCTAGTCTAAATCAACCATGGCTGTTAACTCTTTCCTCACAATCCATCCTTTTCTTTTTTGCTACGCACCCTTGATTTACACTATCTCCTCCTTTTCTAATGCTAGCAGAAGATTCTTCGCCTCCATATCCTCCTCTCGCTAGTCATACTGTGTTCTGAAGGCCATTATGGTGGCATCACTGTTCTTCGTCAGGGCTGTTTCTATCAATCGCTGAGCCAATCCCCGTACGCAGGGAATGATACAACATCCGAACAAACACAGTAACCCCACCATGACTATTACTGATGTTAGGGCTGATGTAAAGATGTGCTTCCATTTCCCAAACCAGAAGTCTAGAAACCGGTCCAGGAGGTGTCTACTCCAGAGTTCTCAGCCAATTCGATAGACAGAGAGGTGAGACCTGCTAGGGCTCTTGATACTGACCCATCCGGAGCAGTGTTGTTGGGGATGAATGTGCAACATTGTTCGCCAAACATTACACTCACCCCTTCCTTCTCAGCCAGTAGCATGTCCAAGGCCATGCGATTTTGCCAGGCCATTTGGCTGGTAGCTGTCAGTTGTTCCGCTAATCCTTCAACTGCATCTCGAGTGTAATTTATAAAGCGTTGTTGATTGTAGTATAAGTAGTTGATCCAGTCCACATTTTTATTAACTGTGGACCACCAGAAGATTATGGACTCAAAGCCCGCAGCTATCTGATTTCTGGCTTTAAATTCATCGGGTACCCCTCTTGGCACCCCTATCACATCTATATAGATGTGTGTGTCGAATGATCCTCTCACCTTTGGCTTCCTTTATCGAGTTCTACAGTATGTTCTACTGCTATGGTGAAGGGCATCATCAGTTGTATGAGGGTACAGGTTCCCGTCCATGACCCCGGTAACCGGGGCTCTACTGACTATCTGCTTTTTCAGCCAGGAGCTATTGAACAGTGGCCCCTGTTCCTCAGCCGTTATATTATACGTCTTATTGCAGTTGAGCACCTCCCCCATGTCCTGTCCCTCTGGGTTATTTCTTGTATAGCACTCAAACCCCTCCTCCCCAAAAGGAATGGTAAATGGAGGAGGTCGAGGGTCTTCCCTTCGGCCCTTCGTATTGTTGTTGCTGGCCGGAAATAGGTAATGATGACTCTGGCATATCACATTATTTGGTAAGAGGGGATTCGTGAATAGCTGTAGTATACATGTCATAGCCCTAGGTGTTTTATCCCAATTCAGGGGAGATGGTACTGGGACCACCTGAGGCCTAGCTCCAGCGCAGGCGTAACAATTGGTTCGTTGCATACTTCTGGCTGTGTACATAATCCAGGCAAGCCAGGTGTTGGCACCTTTCCCCCCTGTTGGTATTCCTTTCTTATATAACTGCCTTAATCCTGTTTCTCCTGCTACTTTCATTATCTTCAGATCCTTAGACTCACCTGGTGGTGCTGGTGTTGCCCCGGGATCTCTATTTTGACTGTCATCTATCTTGAACACCTCTCCCCTATCCTCGTATCTTCCCATCTTCCCATCTCACTTTACTTCTATCTCAAACTTCAGACATACGTCCTTCCCTGTTGTATCTGCACATATCCAATACCTACCACTTTCCTGTATTTGGACACTCTGTTTGCTCACATATAACCATATATAACCATATAACAATTACAGCACGGAAACAGGCCATCTCGACCCTTCTAGTCCGTGCCGAACACGTATTCTCCCCTAGTCCCATATACGCGTCCTGGCAATTTCTCGTTCGGATTTTGACATACTCTCCACCTATCAGTTTGATAGGTGGTCCGATGCCACCCATATTTTGATGAAGTAAACACCGCGTGCCAATCTTTACAGGGATGGGTGCATACATGCATTCTATAGCCGCACCACCATTTTCCTTTACATACATTAAATGGGATGGCGGTGGACCTTCTATTCTGTGGTATTGTGATTTTTATGCATGTTACATTACTTACAAGTTGGGTAACCACCCAACACACGATCCACCAACACGAAATCTTCATTTTTCCTGCGGGTTCTTGGTAAATATTAAAGTCAATGGTTCTTCTCCTTTGCGCACAGTCCACGGGCTGATATCGTCTGGTGGGGCCTCCACATGACCCTTAACTCGACTTGCGTGAGTCCACCCTTTCTCTTTTGTTCGTACTGCTGTCTCCGTGATTAGTAATACCAAGTAGGGTCCAGTCCACTTAGGTTGCAGCTTTTCTTCTTTCCACGTTTTTATTAATACCCAGTCTCCAGCCTTGACTGAGTGAATCGGGAAGTCCAGTGGTGGGCTCTGGGCCAGCAATTGTTTAATTTTTAGTTCTGCAAGAGATTGGGACACTGCCAGTAAATAGTTCCTCAGGAACACATCGTGCCCTTGTATTGTTGGGACTCCTTCTACCTTCCCTAAGTATGGGAGCCCGAATAACATTTCCTATGGTGATATCCCTATGTCTTTTCGAGGTGCCGTTCGGATTCTCAACGGGGCTATCGGAAGGCACTTAGTCCAGGGGAGTCTCGTTTCCTCTATCAACTTGGTGATTTGGGTATTTAAGGTGCCATTCATTCTTTCCGCCTTTCCTGAGCTCCGGGGATGCCATGGTGTATGCAATTTCCATTCTATTCCCAGTGCTTCACATATCATTTCATGTGTTTTGGAGGCAAAATGGGTCCCTCTATCTGAGTCTATTGTTTCCACAATCCCATATCTGGGTATAATTTGTTCTAATAATATCTTGGCTACCGCCTGTGAGGTGGCAGTTGCCGTGGGGAATGCCTCTACCCATCTGGTGAAATGGTCCACTACCACTAACAGGTACTTCCATGTTCGTACCCGGGGCAGCTCGGTAAAATCTATCTGTATTCTTTGGAAGGGCCTAACTGCTAATGGTTGTCCTCCTCCTGGGACTGCTCTCATGATTTTCTTATTTATTCGCTGACATATTACACAGCCCCTTATGACTTGTTTGGCCATGGTAAACATCCCACAGCAAGCGTAGGTTCTGAGGAGGGTGTCACAGAGGTCTTGTGTTCCCCAATGGCTTTGTCCATGTAATCTGGCTAATAACTCACTCATTATTTCTTTGTTCAATAGCTGCTTTCCATTTGGTGTCCACCATTTCCCATTTGAAGTACGCTGAGCCCCCATTTCTTTCATGTTTTCCTGTTCTTTCTCACTAAAGATAGGTATATTTTCCTCTGGTTCCCTTAAACATAGAAACATAGAAACATAGAAATTAGGTGCAGGAGTAGGCCATTCGGCCCTTCGAGCCTGCACCGCCATTCAATATGATCATGGCTGATCATCCAACTCAGTATCCCGTACCTGCCTTCTCTCCATACCCTCTGATCCCCTTAGCCACAAGGGCCACATCTAACTCCCTCTTAAATATAGCCAATGAACTGGCCTCGCCTACCCTCTGTGGCAGGGAGTTCCAGAGATTCACCACTCTCTGTGTGAAAAAAGTTCTTCTCATCTCGGTTTTAAAGGATTTCCCCCTTATCCTTAAGCTGTGACCCCTTGTCCTGGACTTCCCCAACATCGGGAGCAATCTTCCTGCATCTAGCCTGTCCAACCCCTTAAGAATTTTGTAAGTTTCTATAAGATCCCCTCTCAATCTCCTAAATTCTAGAGAGTATAAACCAAGTCTATCCAGTCTTTCTTCATAAGACAGTCCTGACATCCCAGGAATCAGTCTGGTGAACCTTCTCTGCACTCCCTCCATGGCAATAATGTCCTTCCTCAGATTTGGAGACCAAAACTGTACGCAATACTCCGGGTGTGGTCTCACCAAGACCCTGTACAACTGCAGTAGAACATCCCTGCTCCTATACTCAAATCCTGTTGCTATGAAAGCTAACATTCCATTCGCTTTCTTCATTGCCTGCTGCACCTGCATGCCTACTTTCAATGACTGGTGTACCATGACACCCAGGTCTCGCTACATCACCCCTTTTCCTAGTCGGCCCGTTTGCGGGGTTCGGTGAGCCGCGGGACTGTTGGTACCATCGCCCGGTGGGGAATCTCCTCAGCGCAGAGGGAGAAGAGGAGGGAAGAGACAGTAACCCTAAGATTTTTGCCTCCACCACAGTGAGGAGGTGCTTGGAGGATACACTGTGGTGGTGTTAATTTGTGTTTATTGTTGTTTATTATTGTATGATTGTATGTATGACTGCAGGCACGAAATTTCGTTCAGACCGTAAGGTCTGAATGACAATAAAGGTATTCTATTCTATTCTATTCTATTCTATTTAGATAATAGTCTGCTTTCCTGTTTTTGCCACTAAAATGGATAACCTCACATTTATCCACATTATACTGCATCTGCCAAACATTTGCCCACTCACCCAGCCTATCCAAGTCACCTTGCAGCCTCCTAGCATCCTCCTCACAGCTAACACTGCCCCCCAGCTTAGTGTCATCCGCAAACTTGGAGATATTGCCTTCAATTCCCTCATCCAGATCATTAATATATATTGTAAATCGCTGGGGTCCCAGCACTGAGCCTTGCGGTACCCCACTAGTCACTGCCTGCCATTGTGAAAAGGACCCGTTTACTCCTACTCTTTGCTTCCTGTTTGCCAGCCAGTTCTCTATCCACATCAATACTGAACCCCCAATGCCGTGTGCTTTAGGTTTGTATACTAATCTCTTATGTGGGACCTTGTCGAAAGCCTTCTGGAAGTCCAGATACACCACATCCACTGGTTCTCCCCTATCCACGCTACTAGTTACATCCTCGAAGAATTCTATAAGATTCGTCAGACATGATTTACCTTTTGTAAATCCATGCTGACTTTGTCCAATGATTTCACCACTTTCCAAATGTGCTGCTATCCCATCTTTAATAACTGACTCTAGCAGTTTCCCCACTACCGATGTTAGACTAACTGGTCTGTAATTCCCCGTTTTCTCTCTCCCTCCCTTCTTAAAAAGTGAGATTACGTTTTCTACCCGCCAATCCTCAGGAACTACTCCAGAATCTAAAGAGTTTTGAAAGATTATTACTAATGCATCCACTATTTCTGGAGCTACTTCCTTAAGTACTCTGGGATGCAGCCTATCTGGCCCTGGGGATTTATCGGCCTTTAATCCATTCAATTTACCCAACACCACTTCCCGGCTAACCTGGATTTCACTCAATTCCTCCAACTCCTTTGACCAGCGGTCCCCTGCTATTTCCGGCAGATTATTTATGTCCTCCTTAGTGAAGACGGAACCAAAGTAGTTATTCAATTGGTCCGCCATATCCTTGTTCCCCATGATCAACTCACCTGTTTCTGACTGCAAGGGACCTACATTTGTTTTAACTAATCTCTTTCTTTTCACATATCTATAAAAACTTTTGCAGTCAGTTTTTATGTTCCCTGCCAGTTTTCTTTCATAATCTATTTTTCCTTTCCTAATTAAGCCCTTTTTCCTCCTCTGCTTGTCTCTGAATTTCTCCCAGTCCTCCGGTATGCTGCATTTTCTGGCTAATTTGTACGCATCATCCTTCGCTTTGAAACTATCCCTGATTTCCCTTGTTATCCGCGGATGCACTACCTTCCCTGATTTATTCTTTTGCCAAACTGGGATGAACATTTTTTGTAGTTCATCCATGCAGTCTTTAAATGTCTTCCATTGCATATCCACCGTCAACCCTTTTAGAATTAATTGCCAGTCAATCTTGGCCAATTCACGTCTCATACCCTCAAAGTTACCTTTCTTTAAGTTCAGAACCATTGTTTATGAATTGACAATGTCACTCTCCATCCTAATGAAGAACTCAACCATATTATGGTCATTCTTGCCCAAGGGGGCACGTACAATAAGACTGCTAACTAACCCTTCCTCATTACTCAATACCCAGTCTAAAATAGCCTGCTCTCTCGTTTGTTCCACTACATGTTGATTTAGATAAATATCCCGCATACATTCTAAAAAATCCTCTTCCTCAGCACCCCTGCCAATTTGATTCACCCAATCTATATGTAGATTGAAGTCACCCATTATAACTGTTTTGCCTTTGTCGCACGCATTTCTAATTTCCTGTTTGATACCATCTCCAACTTCACTACTACTGTTAGGTGGCCTGTACACAACACCCACCAGCGTTTTCTGCCCCTTAGTGTTTCGCAGCTCTACCCATACCGATTCCACATCCTCCAAACTAATGCCTTTCCATTGCGTTAATCTCCTCTCTAATCAGCAACGCTACCCCACCTCCTTTTCCTTTCTCTCTATCCTTCCTGAATATTGAATATACCTGGATGTTCAGCTCCCAGCCTTGGTCACCCTGGAGCCATGTCTCCGTGATCCCAACTATATCATAGTCATTAATAGCTATCTGCACATTCAACTCATCCACCTTATTACGAATGCTCCTTGCATTGAGACACAAAGCCTTCAGGCTTGTTTTTACAACACTCTTACCCCTTATACAATTATGTTGAAAAGTGGCCCTGTCTGATTTAGCCCTGGTTTTGTCTGCCTGCCACTTTTACTTTTCACCTTGCTACCTATTGCTTCTACCCTCATTTTACACCCCTCTGTCTCTACGCTCACACATTTAAGAAACCCTTTCCCTTTAACTCCATCCTCCACTATCCCATTCGACACCCCACCCCCCTTATTCAGTTTAAAACTGGTGGTTTGAAGGTCCTGACATCCCAGGAATCAGTCTGGTGAACCTTCTTTGTACTCCCTCTATGGCAAGAATGTCTTTGAGCATTGGGCATTGTGACATCACACGATGGAACGTCCACCAGGGGCTGGGGCTCCTGCAAAGGCATATGTAAATGGATCCATTCCGATTGGACATATGTGAACATTGGGCATTGTGACATCACACAATGGAACGTTCACCATGGGCTGGGGCTCCTGCAAAGGCATATGTAAATGGATCCATTCCGATTGGACATCTGTGAGAATCGGGCATTGTGACATCACACGATGGAACGTTCACCTGGGGCTGGGGGGGGAGGAGGATTTGATTAAAAATGTGTACATAAACACGACGAAATGTAATCAGGAGTGGATACTTAGAAAGAAAAGTGAAATCTCTACCGAAATTGAAAAGATCTTGGCGATTCTGCCTCTGGTTTCGGCGTAGCAAGGAATCAAAAGAAGAAAGGCAGCCGGCAGCCGGACGAACGGACTGCCGGCTGCTGGCTGGGTCTGTTTCCCCAACGGCGTTTGCGGGGGGGGAGACTGAGGCATCACACTCACATTAACCACCCCCCAAACACACAGGTGGGGGGAGGGGGGGTGAGAAGAGGGGAGGGAGGGGAGAGGAGGAGGAGGAAACGGGACAGATTTGGGAGGGAAAGGAGAGCGGGGTAAGGGGTGAGAGAGGGGGATGGGGAGAGAGATGTGGGTGAGGGGGGGGGATGTGGAGGGAGGGGTGGAGGGAGGGAAGGGGAGAGGAGTGGGCGGAGAGAGGGGAAAGAGTGGGGAGGGAGAGTGGAGGGGAAAGGGGGGAGAGAAGTGAAGTGGAAGAGAGGGAGGAGAGAGGGATGGGGAGGGGAGAGAGATGTGGGGGGAGGGATGGGGACGGAGAGGAGGAGGGAGGGGTAAGAGTGTGGAGGGAGGGGGAAGAGTGTGGAGGGAGGGGGAGAGAGGTGGGGGAGAGGGGGAAAGAGTGGGGAGGGATAGTGGGAGGGGAGAGGTGGTAGAGTGGGGATGGTCAGAGGGGTAGAGGGAAGGAGTGGGGATGGAGAGGGGAGGGAGGGGGTAGGGAGGGGTCGAGAGAGGAGTGGGGGAGGGAAAGGGGTGGGGTGAGGGAGAAAAGTGGAAGAGTGGGGAGGGAGGGGTAGGGGGAGTGGTGGAAGAGGGACAGAGGGGTAGGGGTAAGGGGGCGGGGGGAGAGACGGAAGGGGATAGGCTAGAGAGTGAAGGGGGTGGGGGAGAGAAGGATGGGTGGGAGAGGGAGAGGGGTGACAAGAGGGAAACTTAGAAACATCGAAATCAGGTGCAGGAGTAGGCCATTCGGCCCTTCGAGCCTGCACCTCCAGTCAATATGATCATGGCTGATCATCCAACTCAGTATCCTGTACCTGCCTTCTCTCCACACACCCTGATCCCTTTAGCCACAAGGGCCACATCTAACTCCCTCTTAAAGATAGCCAATGAACAGGCCTCAACTACCTTCTGTGGCAGTGAATTCCAGAGATTCACCACTCTCTGTGTGTAAAATGTTTTTCTCATCTCGGTCCCAGAAGATTTTCCCCTTATCCTTAAACTGTGACCCCTTGTTCTGGACTTCCCCAACATCGGTTTCTATAAGATCCCCCCTCAATCTTCTCAAATCTAGAGAGTACACGCAGAGTCTATCCAGTCTTTCTTCATATGAAAGTCCTGACATCTCAGGAATCAGTCTGGTGAACCTTCTCTGTACTCCCTCTATGGCAAGAATGTATTTGAGCATTGGGCATTGTGACATCATACAATGGAACGTTCACCATGGGCTGGGGCTCCTGCAAAGGCATATGTAAATGGATCCATTCCGATTGGACATATGTGAACATTGGGCATTGTGACATCACACGATGGAACGAATCAAAAGGAAGAAAGGCAGCCGGACGGACGGACGGCAGGCGGCAGCCACATACTTTTAATATATAACTAGACCAAGTGCAGACCCGTTGGGTCTGTTTCCCCAACGGCGTTTGCGGGGGGGGGGGGCTGAGGCATCACACTCACATTAACCACCCCCCAAACACACAGGTGGGCGGAGTGGGGGTGAGAAGAGGGGAGGGAGGGGAGAGGAGGAGAAGGAAACGGGACAGATTTGGGAGGGAAAGGAGAGCGGGGTAGGGGGTGAGAGAGGGGGATGGGGAAAGAGATGTGGGTGAGGGGGGAGTGGGGAGGAAGTGGAGGAGGGAGGGAAGGGGAGAGGGGTGAGTGGAGAGAGGGGAAAGAGTGGGGAGGGAGAGTGGAGGGGGAAGGGGGGAGAGAAGTGAAGTGGAAGAGAGGGAAGAGAGAGGGATGGGGAGGGGAGAGGTGGAAGAGTGGGGAGGGTCAGAGGGGTAGGTGGAAGGGGTGGCGGTGGAGAGGGGAGGGAGGGGGAAGTGAGGGGGAGTGGGAGGGGTGGGGGAGGGAAAGGGATGGGGTGAGGGAGAGAAGTGGGAGAGTGGGGAGGGAGGGGTAGGTTGAGTGGTGGAAGAGGGACAGAGGGGTAGGGGGAAGGGTGCGGGGGGAGAGAGGGATGGGGATAGGGTAGCGATTGAAGGGGGTGGGGGAGAGAGGGATGGGTGGGAGACGGAGAGGGGTTAAAAAGAGGGAAACTTAGAAACATAGAAATCAGGTGCAGGAATACGCCATTCGGCCGTTCGAGCCTGCAGCTCTAGTCAATATGATCATGGCTGATCATCCAACTCAGTATCCTGTACCTGCCTTCGCTCCACACCCCCTGATCCCTTTAGCCACAAGGGCCACATCGCATTCCTTCTTAAATATAGCCAATGAACAGGCCTCAACCTCCTTCTGTGGCAGTGAATTCCAGAGATTTACCACTCTCTGTGTGTAAAATGTTTTTCTCATCTCGGTCCTAGATGATTTCCCCCTTATCCTTAAACTGTGACCCCTTGTTTTGGACTTCCCCAACATCGGTTTCTATAAGATCCCCCCTCAATCTTCTAAAATCTAGCGAGTACAAGCCGAGTCTATCCAGTCTTTCTTCATATGAAAGTCCTGACATCTCAGGAATCAGTCTGGTGAACCTTCTCTGTACTCCCTCTATGGCAACAATGTCTTTGAGCATTGAGCATTGTGACATCACACAATGGAACGTTCACATGGGCTGGGGCTCGAAGGGGAGGGAGGGGAGAGGATGAGGAGGAAACGGGACAGATTTGGGAGGGAAAGGAGAGCGGGGTAGGGGGTGAGAGAGGGGGATGGGAAGAGAGATGTGGGTGAGGGGGGGGGGTGGGGAGGGAGGGGAGGAGGGAGGGAAGGGGAGAGGGGTGGGTGGAGAGAGGGGAAAGAGTGGGGAGGGAGAGTGGAGGGGGAAGGGGGGAGAGAAGTGAAGTGGAAGAGAGGGAGGAGAGAGGGATGGGGAGGGGAGAGAGATGTGGGGGGGAGGGATGGGGACGGAGAGGAGGTGGGAGTGGTAAGTGTGTGGAGGGAGGGGGAAGAGTGTGGAGGGAGGGGGAGAGAGGTGGGGGAGAGGGGGGAAAGAGTGGGGAGGGATAGTGGGACGGGGAGAAGTGGAAGAGTGGGGAGGGTGAGAGGGGTAGGGGGAAGGGGTGGGGGTGGAGAGGGGAGGGAGGGGGAAGGGAGGGGGAGAGAGAGGGGTGTGGAGGGAAAGGGGTGGGGTGAGGGAGAGAAGTGGAAGAGTGGGGAGGGAGGGGTAGGGGGAGTGGTGGAAGAGGGACAGAGGGGTAGGGGGAAGGGGGCGGGGGGAGAGAGGGAAGGGGATAGGGTAGAGAGTGAAGGGGGTGGGGGAGAGAGTGATGGGTGGGAGAGGGAGAGGGGTGATGAGAGGGAAACTTAGAAACATAGAAATCAGGTGCAGCAGTAGGCCATTCGGCCCTTCGAGCCTGCACCTCCAGTCAATATCATCATGGCTGATCATCCAACTCAGTATCCTGTACCTGCCTTCTCTCCACACACCCTGATCCCTTTAGCCACAAGGGCCACATCTAACTCCCTCTTAAATATAGCCAATGAACAGGCCTCAACTACCTTCTGTGGCAGTGAATTCCAGAGATTCACCACTCTCTGTGTGCAAAATGTTTTTCTCATCTCGGTCCTAGAAGATTTCCCCCTTATCCTTAAACTGTGACCCCTTGTTCTGGACTTCCCCAACATCGGTTTCTATAAGATCCCCCCTCAATCTTCTAAAATCTAGTGAGTACAAGCCGAGTCTATCCAGTCTTTCTTCATATGAAAGTCATGACATCTCAGGAATCAGTCTGGTGAACCTTCTCTGTACTCCCTCTATGGCAAGAATGTATTTGAGCATTGGGCATTGTGATATCACACAATGGAACGTTCACCATGGGCTGGGGCTCGAAGGGGTGGGAGGGGAGAGGAGGAGGAGGAGGAAACGGGACAGATTTGGGAGGGAAAGGAGAGCGGGGTAGGGGGTGAGAGAGGGGGATGGGGAATGAGATGTGGGTGAGGGGAGTGGGGAGGGAGGGGAGGAGGGAAGGGGAGAGGGGTGGGTGGAGAGAGGGGAAAGAGTGGGGAGGGAGAGTGGAGGGGGAAGGGGGGAGAGAAGTGAATTGGAAGAGAGGGAGGAGAGAGGGATGGGGAGGGGAGAGAGATGTGGGGGGGGGAGGGATGGGAACGGAGAGGAGGAGGAAGGGGTAAGAGTGTGGAGGGAGGGGGAAGAGTGTGGAGGGAGGGGGAGAGATGTGGGGGGAGAGGGGGGAAAGTGTGGGGAAAGTGTGGGGAGGGATAGTGGGAGGGGGAGACGTGGAAGAGTGGGGAGGGTCAGAGGGGAAGAGGGAAGGGGTGGGGTGGAGAGGGGAGGGAGGGGGAAGGGAGGGGGAGAGAGAGGGGTGGGGGAGGGAAAGGGGTGGTGTGAGGGAGAGAAGTGGAAGAGTGGGGAGGGATGGGTAGGGGGAGTGGTGGAAGAGGGACATAGGGGTAGGGGGAAGGGGGCGGGAGGGGGAGAGAGGGAAGGGGATAGGGTAGAGAGTGAAGGGGGGTGGGGGAGAGAGGGATGGGTGGGAGAGGGAGAGGGGTGACAAGAGGGAAACATAGAAACATAGAAATCAGGTGCAGGAGTAGGCCATTCGGCCCTTCGAGCCTGCACCTCCAGTCAATATGATCATGGCTGATCATCCAACTCAGTATCCTGTACCTGCCTTCTCTCCACACCCCCTGATCCCTTTAGCCACAAGGGCCACATCTAACTCCCTCTTAAATATAGCCAATGAACAGGCCTCAACTACCTTCTGTGGCAGTGAATTCCAGAGATTCACCACTCTCTGTGTGTAAAATGTTTTTCTCATCTCGGTCCTAGAAGATTTCCCCCTTATCCTTAAACTGTGACCTCCTTGTTCTGGACTTCCCCAACATCGGTTTCTATAAGATCCCCCCTCAATCTTCTAAAATTTAGCGAGTACAAGCCGAGTCTATCCAGTCTTTCTTCATATGAAAGTCCTGACATCTCAGGAATCAGTCTGGTGAACCTTCTCTGTACTCCCTCTATGGCAAGAATGTCTTTGAGCATTGGGCATTGTGACATCACACAATGGAACGTTCACCATGGGCTGGGGCTCCTGCAAAGGCATATGTAAATGGATCCATTCCGATTGGACATATGTGAACATTGGGCATTGTGACATCACACGATGGAACGAATCAAAATGAAGAAAGGCAGCCGGCAGCCGGACGGACGGACGGCAGGCGACAGGCACACAGTTTTATATATTAATAGATAGATAGAAGATAGATAGATGGTATATTGTGAATTCGTGTATAACCATATAACCATATAACAATTACAGCACGGAAACAGGCCATCTCGACCCTTCTAGTCCGTGCCGAACACGTATTCTCCCCTAGTCCCATATACCTGCGCTCAGACCATAACCCTCCATTCCTTTCCCGTATGAATGGGATCATTTTGGTATTTGTTATTTGGATACTTAGCCTATTTAAAAATGTTAGCCTTTTATTAAGACATTGACAGCTGTTTAGATCTAGTAATTGAATTTAGATGAATTTAATTGATTTGATGAAACTGACGAATATGATTTTTTGTATTGGGTATTTACTATTTGTTTTAGCGTTTTACTTTATAATTTCCAACTTTTTTTCTAAAACTGCAAATAATAACTTGTTTCTGTTTATGCTGTTCAGTGTTTTTTCTTTCTTTACATTTTAAACAGATGTCTCCGAAGAAGAAATGCAAACTTGGCAATCCAAATGCCCAGCAAAAGAGACTGATTTAGACAGCATTCGCAGAGATTATCTGAATGTGGACTACTCCAAATGTGAGGACATTCTTAATGGAAAGGTATTGGGCAGAAAGGCATAGCATGCGTGGTTTGTAGACCAAAAACGTGTAGTCTACATTGCCAAAAATGAAAAGTACAGGAAAGAAAGGTATACAGAGTTGCTTATTGGTTACAATCTGAGGAGTGTGATGATGCTACTGATTATGATATGCCAATGTACCAGCTAGCAACTAATCTTTTCCATAAAGGTATATTGCTAGAAATTGTAATTTCTTTACCTATCTGATGTAATGGAGTTACAGCATATAATACAACAATAGTAAAGCTCTGATCTTGAGAATATCACATTTTTGAATTTTGAAGGCAGTCTGGGTGTTTATTACTATTTCCGTCACAACGGTCAATTTTGTTACAATTTGGTAACAAACAATTGTATGCTTTAAATTCAGGGCATCTAAGTAAAATGATTCATATTTGTTTCAGAATGCTTCAATCTATAATAATTGAAAATGTCATTCCGTTCTCTTAATTTTTAAGAACGTTATGTGCTTTTGACTGTCCTCGATCACAGATTTTGTGTTAAATCAATGGAAAAGCAATAGGGAAAAAGCTGCTAATTTCCGAGTATGAAAATGACCATAACCTTTAAAATACTGAAGATATTAAAGTGAATTAGGTAACAAATTAAAGTTATTTTTATCCTTTATCTGATGGGACGAAGTACAGGCTTGATTTTTAAAATCTCAAAATTTTGTAACATTGCTACATATAATTGGTGATGTCTGACGTGAAACATTGACGTCGTTAGTCTAAGCAAAGACGCTGCTTCTGTTTACCAATATATTCTGATTTGATTTCTGATCTGGAGCATTTGCCCGCTGATAACACTTTTGGTTTGTAAATGTATCAAAATGTAAAGCAAAGTGAAAACTACGGGATCTGGATATTTGATTTTGGATCAATTAGTGCTGCGGATACATAGCTATTCGGGATTCATCTACGGGGGGAGACGAGATTCCATGCTTCAATATAACTCGTTTCATCATGTAGGGTCGGGGACGATATCAGAGAGAACAACTGCTGAGACAAGCGGCAAGGGAGGTCGAAAAGACGAGGGTCGATCGTCTTTTCGACCTCCCTTGCCGATTGTCCCAGCAGTTGTGATGGCGAGGAAATGATGAAGATGTATTGTTTGCGGGTAGGCAGTCTGGGAGGAAAGTACTCAGAAGCAGGCGAATTAATATTATCATTCAACTCCCTCTATTACGCCGTTTATGATCCTTTCTTCCCCAATCCCCCGGTTTCAATATCAACTGCGTGCTTCGGCCTCCCTTCCATCCCTCGCCCCATCCCCCGTCCACATGTTCAACCAGATTCTAATATAACACTGCAGACGAAACGAACGGTTGATTTTGGATGCCTCCATGGAAAGCGAAGTGCTGTTTTAATACAACGGGTCAGGGAGCATCCCTGGGAGTGATCGGTATGAGATTTTTAAGTTCGTCGAACACAGTAGTGGAGGAACCCAGCGTCCAAAAGATCAGATGAAATGTTCAGACCCAAAACGACGCCTATCGGCAGAATGTGTTAGAGCCCACCCAGAAATATATGGGTATAATACTAAAAATACAGTCAATAAAATCTCTTTATAGGCAGATGATGCATTACTATATATTACAAATCCAGACACTAGCATCCCAAACTTGTTACATCTTATAACTCAATTTGGTGTCCTTCCGGGATATAGAATTAACTGGAATAAAAGTGAGATTATGTCAAAAACGGAATTTAACTTGTATATATTGCAACAATCTCCCTTTAAAATAGTCAATGAAAATTTTAAATATATAGGAATTTATGTGACTAAGAAATATACTTCTTTATTTAAGCTAAATTTTCCACCTTTACTTAATAAACTGCGTAAGAATATTCAATATTGGAAAACACTTCCCATCACAATGCTCGGTAGAATCAATGCCATAAAAATGATTTTTCTCCCGCAATTATTATACCTTTTTCAATCAATCCCGATATATCCCCCCAAATTTGTTTTTAAGTTGATTCTATTGTCACACGTTTTATTTGGGATTATAAGAACCATAGAATAAGAAAAAAACATAAAAGCAAATCCAAGATGACAGGAGGATCAGTTTTACCAATTTTTTTATTTTACTTTTGGGCAGTCAATATTAAAAATATGTTGTTTTGGTTGGAAGATATGGATCAGCAACCAGACTGGTTAAAGACGGAAAAGGAAGATTGTCTGACTTTTGAAATTCGCCCGATTATGTTAGCTCCCACAAAACTGAATACAAAGACATGTCATGACAACCCTATAATATACAGTGGTTATATTTGGAAACAATTAAAAAATATATTAAAATTCGATAATTTATCACTTTCCCTTCCCATTGTAAATAATCCTTCATTTAAACCTTCTGCGTTGGATAAAGGTGTTGTACATTGGAAAATATGGAATTAAAAAGGTGTGATATCTTTATAGAAAAGGTATTTTTCTTTCATTTCAGGAGTTACAACAGAATTATGGCTTACATTCAAATAATTATTTTAGATATTTACAACTTAGAGATTATGTTAAATCACATAACAAGACTATAGAGCTCGAGAGCCAGGGTTTCTTCATGAATGTTTGAATAAACATCATAAACATCTCCGTCGGAGTGGCCCAGCCCGAGGGAGAACGGTACTCACGTGAGGGCGATCCGGCTCGGGGCTGGAACGGTGCTCCGGTGGCTGGGACGGCGTTCTGAGGCGGTGACCTGAGTCCGGGGTTCAGCCGCGGGCCAGCGGCTGCGTGTGCTGGACTGGAGGGCGGCAGCTTCGACCACCCCCGGGCCGCGGTGTTTGAACCGGCCCGTTTGCGGGGTTCGGTGAGCCGCGGGACTGTTTGTGCCATCGCCCGGTGGGGAATCGCCTCAGCGCAGAGGGAGAAGAGGAGGGAAGAGACAGTAACCCTAAGATTTTTGCCTCCACCACAGTGAGGAGGTGCTTGGAGGATACACTGTGGTGGTGTTAATTTGTGTTTATTGTTGTTTATTATTGTATGATTGTATGTATGACTGCAGGCACGAAATTTCGTTCAGACCGTAAGGTCTGAATGTCAATAAAGGTATTCAATTCAATTCAATTCAATTCAATAATACAGTTAAATTAATATCTTACATTTATAATACTCTTTTAGATAGTGAGATCCCGTCAACAGAATTATACAGACAAGCAGGGGGAAATGAATTAGCTCAATCTATAACGAAAGATATTTGGGATGAAAGTCTACAACATATACATCAATGCTCGTTAAATTCCAGACATTCTTTAATACAATTTAAAGTATTACATAGACTGCATTATTCCAAAACAAAACTAAATAGAAGTTTTCATAATATCACCCCTATATGTGACAAATGTCAATATTCAGTGGCTAATTTAACCCATACTTTTGCAAATTGTATAAAAAATTTAAATTTCTGGACGAATATTTTTTTAATTATTTCCGAAGTTGCTTATATTCAATTGGATCCCGACTCTAGATTAATAATATTGGGAATATCAGAACAATGCCTAAAACTTACAACAAGCCAAATAAATGTCCTTGATTATAGTATAATAATTGGGAAAAAATTAATATACATTTTTTGGAAAAATCCAACAACCCCCACAATTAAATGTGAATTATGGAGATGTCGGAGACCTTACATTTGGGAAAAAAATAGACTTGTCTTAATTGACAAACCAGAATTATTTACTAGAATATGGTCTCCATTTATAAATTATTTGAAGGGGTAGAATGGTCCAGCACGGAAGCCTGACTGAACTTGATTCCAGGATTAGATGAATAGTTACGTTTTTATCCTACGGACCATCTCCTAAACTGTATTATTAATATTGACAGTTTACTCTATTTTTTTAAATTTTCTTTTTTTTCTTTCCTCTCTTTCTATCTATGAATAAAAATAACCAATTAGAAGCAGTGTTAATACGTAATTGATAAATGAGGACCCCAGCTATTATAATAGCTGGGACCCCGGGAACCTAGATACGAATAATATGTAATCGTTAAACAACGTCTTACTGGTTTGGATTATGATATGCATCGCTTCTAATAAAAAATATTATGCAAAAAAACAAAAAAAAACGACGCCCATCCATGTCCTCCAGAGATGCTGCGTGACCCTCTGAGTTACTCCAGCACTGCCTTCCAACATAATGTTCTTCCTCCCATTATAAACCCCTCTTTATCCTGCAATTCCTATTTCCTCCACCAGCGTCGCTGTCCCGAGCTCACCGTTCACTTTCAATTCTGGACTCTATGATCATCGGTTTACTCATTGAAATAATTAAACCGATGATCTGGAAATTCAAGTTCTAGTTTACCACCACCCACCCCCCCCCCCCACCCTTTACAACGATGCTTTAAATTCTAGTCTTGTCTACGCTTTAGACGTCTGCCCGATGTATCTTCTAAACTGTTCCCTATCTATCCATTTATGTTTGGTGATGCTGCGGCCATGCGTATGAAGACGATTTATCTTTCTTTATAGTACTGAGGGTTACTGCTAAATGCACGAGATCAGGAAAAAGGGCTGCCAGAGCACTCACGATGAATCAGACCAACATCACATTAGGCGACTGAAACACAGCTTACCAGGGATACCAAACGCCGCCAGGATCGGATAGATGATTTCATTGGCGTACCGAATTGGAGCACGTCCCATTCTGGATGGTTCTGTGATGGCGTTAAGTCCGGGAGCACAATGGAGCAAATAGCGCGGTTCAGATGCTCATTAATACTCGCGCCAACTCTCCAGTGAGATAGGGGAGTGGCGGATCCCAGGTGTTATTCAAAGTCTCTTGAACAAACACATTTATTTCCGTACAGTGAAGTTATGTCACCTATCCCTTGGTGGGGGAATGCTTTATGCAAAAACATATGTATTAGTCCACGGACATATTACGACCCTTTCACTGAATATCGTTCAACCGGGCAGGGCACTGTTGTTGCAGAGTATTAGCAGAACTAACTCTGAAATATTTACCGCTATTGATCACAATTCTACGCACAAGAAGGGGAAGGGTCATGACACAACGATTTGCTTAAGTTGTAGTTTGAATTCAAAGGGGAATTATTCAGGGAAACAACGTGTAAAACTCATGTGGTGGAGTTGAAGCCTATATAATAGTAAGATTAAACGAGAACTTACCAGTTTGAAGTTTGATCTGTATTTTATGAGGAGTTACGATGAGGGATTACGTGAAGAAGAACCCCGCCACGACGCATGCGTGTCATTCTTCAAAGCAGCGGTGTGAAATCACAGAAAACTGTAATGACTAAACATAGTAAGATTAGAGAAGAGATACCAGTTAAGTATATGATCAAGGGTGGGAGCGGAGGGCACGTAATCCCTCATCGTAACTCCTCATAAAATACAGATCAAACTTCAAACTGGTAAGTTCTCGTTTAATCTAACTATTTTACTTCGGTCTCACGTGAGTGACTACGTGAAGATTTTAAAGCTCTGTGATTTCATGCCGTGGAAACGAGTCCATGCATCACGTCTGCATTGATGACTGTAGGAGGAATTGTGTTAACATAATTTGGGTACGAATTCGACATTGAAATCATAACATTTATTAACACAAATGTATAACCCCTTTTTATGGGTTTAAATTAATTTACAGAACTTAAATTTGTTGCTGCAAACGTTCCAGGCTTCATTACTGGTTTATTGTAAAATAATTGGAATGTTTTTCCCCCAGACCATCCTGCTGCCTTGAGGATTTGGTCCATTGGTACATCCAACTGTATCGCTGCCGATGTAGCTGCAGCCCTGGTGGAATGAGATTTTAAAATATTAGTATCCACCCCAGCCTGTGATAGCACCTGTTTCAGCCATCTTGAGATGGTCTGGACCGTCACTCTTTTGTGTGGTTGCTAGTGGCTGACCAGAAAGTGCCTTCTCATTGCCTCTTAGGATTTTCGTTTTCTCCATGTATAACGACAGATGTCTTATTATACACAGACGGTCATCTGTTTGGGTATGACCTAAATTTTATATTGAGGCCTGCTGATCCCTGTCTGTTCTGCGTACTAACTCACAGATATGAAACGTAATATTTTCTGTTGAGGAAGTCATGTTGTCCAGTCTTAGTTTATGCAGTGACTGTACCCTCTGTGCCGTGACCAATGCCATTAGCATGACTGTTTTAATGTCAGTCTGTGTAGGGACAGAGCTGTTGCTGGAGATCAATTCCTGAGCATCTTCAGGATAATACTTACATCCCATATTTGGGAGTACCTTATTCTTGGGGGATTAGTATTAAAAATTCCCCTCATAAGTTTTGTTACCAGTGGGTGAGTCCCAACAGAGTAACGCTCTGTCCCCTGCCATAGGTAAGTCGATAGGGCACTTCTGGCGCAGTTGATGGCACTGTAACTGAGCCCCTCATCATAGTGGAGGCCTGCCACATATTCCAGAACAGACGGGATGTTCATGTCTCGGTAGGTGATGTTGTTTTTATGCCAGTGCATCGCCCACTTCCTGATATAGACCAGATACTGTTTTTTGGTTAACTGTCTTTGGGCCGCCGAGATCATGTTCACTGTTCGGTCCGTCAGTCCCAGTTGTAGTAGAGGTGTTTTTAAAACTCTACAAATTAATAAGTTCAAATGTTTATGGCATGGGTGGCTACCCCTTGTTACGGGGTGTAGCAATAAATCTGGTCTATGTGGGATGGTGATACATGGTTCTAATACCATGTTTAATACCACTGGGAACCATGGTTGAGTAGGCCAATCGGGTACTACCAATACCAGACGCAGAGTATTGTTGTATTTTCCTTAATACCCGACTGATGAGGCAGGAAGGAGGGAATGCGTAAATAAACAATTTCCCACCCAATGCAGCGAAAATGCATATGTCGCCACTGCCCCGGGGTCTGGTTCCCATGAAACATAATTTGATAACTGGTGGTTAAGCCTGGATGCGAATAGATCGATATCTGGTGTTCCATATTTTGCTGTAATAGATAGATAGATAGATAGATAAATACTTTATTAACTTTATTAATCCCCTTATTCAGGGGAAATTCTGATGTCCATGCAGCACACTAATAAAAATACAACACAGTATTCATAAAGAAATTCAACACCAAAACATCCCCCCACAGTGATTCCCACTGTGGGGGAAGGCACAAAGTCCAGTCCCCATCCCCTTGTCCACCCAAAGTCGGGCCCAATTGAGGCCTCCACAGTCGCCGCCACGGCGCCCGATGTTCTCGCCGGGTGATGGTATTCCGGCGTCGGGAGAACCCCCAGCAGCTTGGGGTGCCAGGAACGGCCGCCTTCCCACCGGAGCCTGCGGCTTCCAAGCCAACAGACCACGCCAGACGGAGCTCCGCACACTGGTGATCTCGGCCAGATGCAAGTTCAACGTCGCAGCTGGCCGCTCCGCAGAACCGCGGCTCCACGATGTTTTTTCTCGGCGGTACCAAGCATACTGGAGTCCCAGCGCGACGACCCAGGAAAGGCATCGCCCGCTCCGCAATAGCGCTCCAGCGCTGCACTGCCGCCAAAGCCGATGTTCTGGCCAGGTCCCCTCAGGGAAACGTCGCTCCAGGACCCGCTGGTAGGCCGCGAGGACAGGTCGAAGAAGCTGCTCGGAGGAAGGCAAACCCTCCGACCAGGTAGGGACTTAGAAAAGCAGTTTCCCCCTTCCCCCCCACCACCCCCCACACATAAAAGATTTAGACCCCCTGACTGTACATTTAACGAACTCAAAATAATAAAAAAGGAGGGGAAAAAAACGGACAGCTGCAGGACAGGCAGCCGTTCAAGACATAATATCAGCAAATACTTTTTTTATTCAACATCCATTCGGTGTTTTCATTAAATTTGCGTGACCTGGTGTCTGCCACTAAATTTAGTCTTCCTGGTAGGTAAGTGGCTGATATCCAAATATCTCTCTGGATACACCATTGCCAAATTGTATTAGCCAGAATGTCACATGATGTCGATTTGTTTCCACCCATGTGGTTAATGTATGCTACCACGGTGGTATTGTCTATCTGTAGTCTAACATGCTGGTGATATGATCCAGTACAATATGACTTTAGACCATGGAATGCACCCAACATTTCCAGGTAGTTTATGCCCAGTGTGAGTAATAATGATGCCTCCTGAGCAGTCCATCTACCTCCACAGCTGGTGATGGTATTGGTGCCTCCCCACCCAAGTGCACTGGCATCAGTTTGTAGTACCATGGAAAGGTTACTGACAATGATTGGATTGGAACTAAGCCAGATGTTATCTATCCACCATTTTATTCCATTTTAGCTTGATTGGTAGTTTCATAGGTCTGTCAAAGTGACCTGCATTAATTTAGAGTGCTTGTATTTTTGCTCTCTGTAAGTTTTGGTAATGTAGAGGTCTAAATTGTATGGCTGGAAAGGCAGCCACCATTTGCCAATTACTTTTGCTACCAATCTGATGGATGTTTTGCTGATGTCAGTGAGGTTATGCAAGCCTCTATTAAATCTCTAGCCTTTCCCTTAGGCAGAGTCACCGACACGTGAACTGAGTCAATGGTGAAACCCCCAAATAGTCCATAGTAGTGGAAGGCGTTAGTTTAGATTTAACTGGATGGATAATAAATCCCAGTTTTTCAAATAACTGTTTTGTGGCTGTTACAGTTTGTTTGGCCAATTCCAAAGTTTTGCCCACTATGAGTATGTCATCTAAATATGCCATGACCATGTGTTTACGTTTCCGTAGAAACGCTAGGGCTGGTTTCAAAATGTTAGTGCTTTATACTGCCAGAGTTGCCCATCCAGTTGAATGTTAAGTAACATCTGTGGTCACCTCGTATAGGCACTGAATAGTAAGATGGCCATGAAGTAACCTTTGGAAATTAATTGTTTAGCAGTAATAAAGGTATCCATTTTGTCAGATCTATGGTGATGCGACAACCACCATCTTTTTTGTTTTTGATAAATATATTGGACACGAATTCGAATGGTCGTGTTGAGTTTTCTCAATTACACCTTTTATGTAAAGCCGCTCCAGTTCAGCTTGCGCTTTTGATTTTTCTTTATCAGAGGGCACGAACATTCGGTTCGGTATATGTTGAACTGGAGGGCTGTACTTGTGTATAAACTCTATTGTATATCCCTGGATACTGCTTAAGATGTAAGTATCGATTGTTAACATGCTCCATGCATTCAGAAAAGAGTGTAGTCTCCCCCCCAACCTCCATGCTCCCTGTATTTTGTAGGGAACCAGATCCACCTACCTCCATAGTTACCAGTGGCAGATTTACTTCTTTTTGTAGGTTCTTCGCTGCTGTTGTTGCGCTGGTGTCTGGATTTTCGGTTTGGTTGGCGTTGGAGGTCCCCGCATCTTCCAAGAAGGCCGGCCTGGGCCATGGCCTAAAAAGACTCATGTTTTGAATACCGGGCCTTCGAGTTTTCACCAGTTCTGCTGGTGGGTGCGTAGGGGTGCTGTCTTTGGCTGTAGTGTTTGTTGGAGTCCATTTTTATTAGTCCAGTATGTTCTCTTGTTCCTGCACCCCTTGCACACTTGTCTTTCCTTCTGCGGACCCCTCTTCCAGGTCAGCCCAGAACTGACCCGCAGTGCTCCCCTCTGATGAGGTAGAAGCACTGTGCAGCCCTTCAAGAGGTACTGCTGCGGGTTTATCATAGGGCCCACAGTGACCCGACTCCATATCCCGGAGTCTGTCACATTGGAGTAAATGCTCCACACACCGCTCCATCCGGCTCCAGCGCTCTCGGTCGCTGGCCGCCCGCGGTTGTTCAAAGTCGGACTCCTCTGAGTCCACGACCTTGTTTGTTTTTGTGTCTAGCCTTTCCGCCCGGCTGCGTGGATCTGGCCGGTGCGGAGGCGACATCGGGCAAAGCTGAGCCCACTATCGGTGATCCGAGTGCCGCTGGCTGCTGCTGGCTGCCCGCTGCTCCGCGGTCCTCCCTCACCAGCTTTGTCCTTACTGCCGTGGAGTGGATCTGGCCGGTGCGGAGGCGACATCGGGCACAGCTGATCCCATCTAGCCCACCAGCGTTGTCGCAGCCCGTTGGTTTCTCCACCTGTAATTAGCATGGTAAAAACACAAAAAGACCGCAGCTCTTACCTGCAGGTCCAAGTTTAAATTGTCGCTACGGGGGAACGTCGTTCCACCCCGTCTCCTGCCGTTTTCGACTTGTCCAAAAAGTCGACGGCCCCATTTGAATAGTCTCCCGTCCGGCCGTGGTGTTCTGGCCGGCGCGGGACCAAAAGTCGGCACAGCTGATCCCTTACCGGACTTGTCCCTTACGGGGCTGCTGGCTCCCGCAACTTCGCGGTCCTCCCCAGCCAGCTTTACTCGCAGCACTTGTGGACACTATTTTGTCCAGCTTCTCCCCCTGTGTAAAAACAGCGCGGGGACAAAAACTATCGCAGAGTAAATCACTTACCTGCAGGTCGCGGTTTCAAACTTACCGCTGCGGGGGGACGCTGCATCCCGCCTATCGTTTCGCAAGCGTGAAGCGATATGGCACGCATGCGTCGTGGCGGGGTTCTTCTCCACGTAGTCACTCACGTGACTCCGAAGTAAAATCCATCGCCCTCTTCGGACACAACAGTATATTCCTCTGGGCATCATCGCCAATGCAATCTTCTGCTTAAACGTAGTATACATCTGCTTTACGTGCAGCTGATTCATTATAGTTCAAAAGCAAAGTTAAAACACCCGGCATGTGTTGATAGTTTGATTATGTTTGGCATAAACATCACAGAATGTCCAGAATTTTTCATCAGATCGGGCGACACGTATAGAGAGAAATAAGATATAAATTTGAAATATATCACCCTGTAGTAGGTGTCTGTGGAAGGTTCCCGAACGGAAACGTCATCTGACAATTCCTTACACATTTTTGAGTGCCCAGAGATGTTGTTGTCGAGGATGGATTTTTAGTGAATCAGACAGAGAATAGGCAATTCTGATTTTGTGTAATGAACTGGATTTGATAAGGGAGCCACTAGGAGGTTGCGACCATCATATGATAATATTCAACCTGCAATTTGAGAGGGAGAAGATGAAATCGGAGGGATCGGTATTACCGCTGGACATGAGGTAGGAGCTCGCCAAATTTGACTGGAAAGGGATCCGTGCAGGATCCCATGTGGAACAGCAATTTAGGTATTCTTGGAATCTATCGGAAGGTACATGATCTTTTCAGTCCAAAGCGGAAGGAAAATTCTAGAGGCTGAATGAGGCGATCGTGGCTGACAAGATGTCAAATATAGCACTAAACTAAAAGAGAAGGCAAAACATTGCGAAGATTAGCGGGAAGGTAGAGGATTAGATTGTTTTTATAAACTGTTGGTAACTAAAGTAACTAATAAGATAATATGGAGAGGAAAGATGAAATGCGAAGATAAGGAGCCAATTATGTAAAACAGGATAGCAAGAGTTCTTCAAATATATAAAGAATAGGAAAGAGGCAAGAGTGGACATCGGACCGCTGGAAATTGATGCTGGAGAAGTGATATTGGTGAACGCAGCAATGGAAGAGGAATTGAATAACTTTGTTTTCATCACATTAGAAAACACCAGCAACGTGCCTGAAATTGAAGGGAGTCAGGGGATGGAATTCGTAGAATGGCTAATACTAAGGAGATGGTACTTGGGAAACTGAAAGGTCTGAAGGGGGATAGGTCACCTGAGCCTGATGGACTGCACTCTGTGATTCTGATAGAGATGGCTGCATGGATTGCGATGTGATGTGCAGTGATCTTTCAAGAATCGCTAGAGTTAAACTGGCTGCAGAAGATTGGAAATGTGCTGCTCAGAAAGGGAGCAAAGAGGAAGAGTGGAAAACACAGCCTTCAATGGTTGATGCGATTTTAGATCAGCCTAAAGGGCGATGTGTCTGAGTACCTAGAAGCATGATAAGATAGGCCAAAGGTAGCATGGTCTGACGAATCTGTTGGAATTATTTGAGGATGTAAATTCCAGAACAGACAAAGGAGAGTCGGCGGATGTTGTTTACCTAGATTTTCATGAAGCCCTTCAGATTCAGATTCAGATTATTTAATGACCACACAGTCAAGCTGGTGGAATTCATATTCAGTACAGGATGTTACACAATAGGCTGATTCCCGTCAAACATAACATAAAACACAAACAACATACAGTATACAGTACATGCACGAGGTGGCTTTGTGATATTATCATAGAGTGTTCAGAGTTCGAATTGCATATGGATAGAACTGTTTTTAAATCGTGTTGTTTTGGCAGGCAGTGAGCGGTATCGCCTCTCTGAGGGCAGCAGGTGGAAGATGTGGTGAGCTGGCTGGGAGGAATCAGAAATGATTTTCATCACCCTTGACACGGACCGTTTGAGATTGAGTGATTCTATTGATGTGAGGGGAGTGCTGATGATTGTGGATGCTTTGTTGACAATGCGCTGTAGTTTATTACGGGAGGAAGTGTCTAAACTGCTGTACCAAACTGTTATTGATGAAGTGAGCATGCTTTTGATGATGGCTGTGTAAAATCGGATTAGGAGATGTTTCCTCACTCTGAACTTCTTGAGCTGACGGAGAAAGAAGAGTCTTTGGTTGGCTTTTTTATAAATGTGATCTGAATTGATTTTCCATTTGAGGTTATTGCTTATGTGAGTGCCAAGAAATTTGAATGAGTCAGTGGTGGATATGGGTTCGCCGGAGATGAATAGGGGGGTCTTGGGTTGTGCCTTACGTCTGAGATCGATGATAAGTTCATGGGTTTTTGATGTGTTGAGTAGGAAGTTATTGTCTGTGCACCAAGTGACTGCTTTGTGTGTTTGAGTGCGGTATTTTGTTTCGTTGTTGTTAGAGATGAGACCTATGATGGGTGTGTCATCTGCGTATTTGTATATTTTGACTGAACTATACTGGGATGTGAGTTGATTTGTATAGAGTGAGAATAACCAGGGTGACAAGACGCAGCCCTGAGGGGCTCCTGTACTGAGGTGCAGAGGGTGAGATGTGGTGTTGTGTATCTTCACCCTGTGTTGTCTGTTCCAAAGGAAGCTATGGATCAAATGACAGATGCAGGCGTCAATGTTCATGTCCGTTAATTTATGGAAGAGTTTGACCGGGTTGATGGAGTTGAATGCAGAACTGAAGTCCATGAACAGGATGCGGTCGTAGGTGTTGGCGGTTTCCAGGTGTTGCAGAGTGTGATGGATGGCCAGGTTGACTGTGTCTTCTACTGACCTGTTGGCTCTATATGCGAATTGATATGGGTCCATGTTGGAGGAAGTGCTGGTTTTGAGGTGAGCGAGAATAATGCCACGGATGTAAGGGCAATCGGTCTGTAGTCATTGAGGCAGGATGGTGTGTTAGACTTGGGCACAGGAATTATGGTGGATTGTTTGAAGCACTGGGGTACTGAACATTGGCAGAGGGATGTATTGAAGATGTTGGTGAACACAGGGGGGCAGTTCTGCTACACAATGATGGAGCACTGCTGGGCTGATGTTGTCTGGGCCTGCTGATTTATTTTTCTTCTGTCTCTTGAAGGTAGTCCTCACCTCGGCCTCCTGGATGTGGAATGGAGGGGGAGGAAGAGGAGAGGGGGACGATGGTGGAGGGACTGGAGACTGATCAAACCTGCCATAGATAATGTTCAGTTTATCTGGGAGTTGATGATCATTATCAGGGTTGGGGGTGGATTTCTTTTTGCAGTTGGTGATTTCCTGAAGTTTTTTCCAGACAGTTCTAGTGTTGTTGGTTGAGATTTATTGTTCCATTTTTTTCTCAGTTCTTAATTGTTGAATTTCTTTTGTGAACCAGGGCTTATTGTTGTATTGTTTAACCGTTCTTGAAGGGATACAGAGTTGCTCGCAGAATTGGACATATGACGTCACTGTGTACGTGTAGTCGTGGAGGTCACCAGCAGCGCGGAAGACTTCCCAATCAGTGCATGCGAAGCAGCCTTGCAGCTTTTCGATGGCATCTGTAGACCACGACCTGACAGATTTGGGCAAAGTTTTTGAGGATTTGATTTTTTGCTTATACTTTGGGATAAGCTGCAGCATCGCGTGGTCTGACGTGCCCAACGGAGCTCCTACAAAGGCACGGTAAGCCTCCTTAAACGGAGTATAGCAGTGGTCGAGCGTGTTGTTCCCTCTGCTGGGGCAGGTTACGTGCTGGTGGTAGTTTGGAAGCTCAGTGGACAGGTTGGTGTGGGTGAAGTCACCTAACACAATTATTGCTGCATCTGGGTATGAATTTTCTGTGTCGGATATGTGACAGGCTAGTTCGCTCATGGCGGCGTTAGCATTAGCCTCAGGTGGAATATAAACACCGATTACAATGACCGATGCAAATTCTCTGGGGAGGTAGGTGGGTCTGCATGTGGCAGTAAGGTGCTCCAAGAGTGGGGAACATACATGGCTGAGTGAGGTGGAGTTTGTGCACCAGCGTTGGTTTACCATAATGCATATTCCACCACCTTTTGACTTGAAAGATAGTTCAGCTGACCTGTCGACTCGGTGAAGTGTATATCCTGGCAGCGTTACTGCTTGGTCGGGCACTGACTGATCCAGCCAGGATTCAGTCAGGCGGATGGCAGAGCAGTTGCTGTAGTTCCTGTTGGTCTGAATCAGAAGCTGGAGTTCGTCCATCTTGTACCGGAGAGATCTAACATTTGCCAGCAGAAGGGCTGGGAGAGGAGGTCGGAATGGGCGCCTCTTGAACCTCGAGAGGATACCGGTGCGCCTGCTTCGTTTGCCGGTCTGCGGCCAGAATGTGGCGAGGCCCGGAGAAACAAACGTTATTTCCTTCGGTAAAGATAGCCTCGGGACTCCGTGGATGTTGAGTTTGAGATTTAGAAGCTCCCATCGGGTGTATTGGATTACACATGACACTTTACAAACGTATAACGCAGACACAAGTACAAGAGACAGGAACACAACTTGTACTGGGGCGAGCCTCGCGGCCGCCATTTTTTTGAGGAAACCGGAGATCTCGAAGATGTTCATGAAGCCCTTGATAAGATGCCACACGTGAGGCAGCTAAAGAAGATGACATCTTAATGTATCAAAGGGAAGATACTAACATGAGTCATCAGGTTGACTCGATGGCAAAAGGCATGGAGTTGCAATAAAGGAAACCTGTTCTGGTTGGCTGCCAGTGGATCGCGGAGTTCGGCAGAGGTCGGTGCTGTGGCCGTTACTCCACGTTGTATATCAATGATTTGGATGATGGAATTGGAGGCTTTGTGGCCAAGTTTGCACATGATAGAAAGATAGGTGCAGGGGCATGTCGTGTAGGGAAATCAGTTACTTTATTGATGCACGTGGGCAGGTTGGGAGAGTGGACAGAGGCATGCAAGATGCAATACAACGTAGCGAGTGTGGAGACATGCACTTTGAAAGTAGAAATAAAGACATAGACTATTTTCTAAATGGGAAGTTAATTCAAAAAGTAGAGATAATGGGACTTGAAGCCCGTGTATAGCAGTGCAGGATTCCCAAAAAGTTAATTTGCAAACCGAATTGGTAGTAAGGAAGGCAAACACAACGAGAGCATTTATTTCCAGAGGATTGAAATACAAAATCAGAGATGTGATGATCAGGATTTATATGGCGCTTGTCAGACGGCATTTGGAGTATTGTGAGCAATGTTGGGCCCCATATCAGAGGAACTATGTGCTGGCGCTGGAGAGGGTCCGGACGAGATTCATGAGAATGATCCCAGGAATTAGTGGGTTAACGTACGATGAGTGTTTGACGGCTTCACTAGGTAGAGTTTAGAAGGATGCTGGTCGCGAGGGGGGGCGGGGGGGCATTAGGGAGACCTCGTTGAATAATGAAACGCCAGGATAGAGTGGTTGTGGATATGAAGGTTAATTCCCGTAATGACGGGACTGTCATATGCTGAGAGAATGGAGCGGCTGGGCTTGTATATTCTCAAATTTAGAAGGATGAGAGAGCATCTTCTGGAAACATATAAGATTATTAAGGGTTTGGACACGCTAGAGGCAGGAACCATGTTACCGATGTTGTAGGAGTCCAGAACCAGGGGCCACAGTTTAAGAATAAGGGGTAGGCCATTTCGAACGGAGATGAGGAAATACTTTATCGCACAGAGCGATTTGAGTTTGTGGAATTCTCTGCCTCGGTGGAGGCCGCTTCTCTGGAAACTTTCAAGAGAGAGCTATCGAAGGTTCTTGAAGATAGCGGAATCAGGGGATATGGGGAGACGGTAGGAACGGTGTACTGATTGTGCTTGATCTGCCATGATCACATTGAATAGCGGAGCAGGCTCGAAGGGCCGAATGGCCTACTCCTGCACCTATTGTCTATTGCCTATTGTCTATTGTTTCCACAAGTGCGAAAGTCCAGAAACAGAGGTCATAGCCTCAGAATAAAATGACGTTCCTTTAGGAAGAAGCTGAGGAGGAATTTTTTCAGCGGAGGGTGGTGAATCTGTGGAATTCATTGCCACAGAAGGCTGCGGAGGCCAAGTCAGTCGATATTTTTAAGACAGAGCTAGGTCGATTATTGGTTTCTATGGGGTTATGTGGAGAAGGCAGGAAAATGGAGTACAGGGGCCGCGGAACGTTTTTGAAAGTGGGAGGCTGAGCGATCACTGCTCACCGGCCTCGGGGGTACCCGGTGTGGGTGCAGAGTTGGAAGGGTTGCACAATTAGTACTTTTTGTTGTTGCTCGACCTCCAAAAACTGGGGGATAATACAGGTCATCCCCCAACTCAAAATGTGGGGGGATATCATGTTCTTGGAAGTTATACCATGTTAACATGTTAATAATAACATTAATATTAACCTGTTAATATAGACAACGTCAATTGAGTCACGGTACAACTAGAGAAAATAGCACTACTTTTAGCAAAACGGCAAAAAAAAGCTGATTTAGGCACTCGATTGTGAAAAGGGCATTATCCTGGTGAAATCATCAAAAAAGGCATGAAAAGGCACATGGCATTTACGGCAAACTCCTGGCTCTATTGATTAGTAATGGTGTCAGGGGCTATGGAGCTATGGCAAGAGAATGGAGTTGTGAGGGAAAGATAGATCAGCCATGATTGAAAGGCGTAGTAGGTTCTGTTCCTACAACTTAGGAACATAAACCGCCGACACTACAAATTTAACCTGAACATGAAACGTTTTATTAAATGAGACGGGCAAGCAGCATCGGTGGAATATATGAGTAGGCGCAGTTTCGGGGCTAAACTCTGGGTCTGAAAGAGGGTCACGGACCGAATCCTCGCTTATATTTTCCTGCACAGACACTGCCTGACCCGCCCATTTATCCAGCATTTTTTGTGATGGACAAAGGCGGACGTGAGTATGATGACCAGAGTCGAGGAAATGGTTAATTACTTCTTTCAGGGTATGGGGGTGGAGTCTCAAGTGGATCGATAAGTGGGTGATAGGCAGACGACCAAATGTGTCTGTCTGTGTGTGTGTCTGGGTGTGTGGGGCGGGGGTGGGGAGGCGGGGACGTTATTAGACTATTAACGATGGATTGTAGAAACCATGGTTACCTTCCGGACGGGCTGCCCAATACCTAGTTATTCATTCTGATCCGTAAATGCGGTCACATGCTGAAAATTCAACGATATTTATCAAGTTCAAGTGAGTTTATTGTCACGTGTCCCTGATAGGACAATGAAATGTTTGCTTTGCTTCAGCACACAGAATATAGTAGGCATTTAATACAAAAACATGTGTTCATATACCGTCATATAAATATATACACCCATGAATAAATAAACTGATGAAGTGCAAATAACAGATAATTGGTTATTAATAATCAAAGTTTTGTCCTAGCCAGGTTTAATAGCCTGATGGCTGTGGGGAAGTAGCTATTCCTGAACCTGGTTGTTGCAGTCTTCAGGCTCCTGTACCTTCTCCCTGAAGGTAGCAGAGAGATGAGCGTGTGGCCTGGATGTTGTGGGTCTTTGATGATAATGCCAGCCTTTTTGAGGCAGCGACTGCGATAAATCCCCTCGATGAAAGGGAGGTCAGAGCCGATGATGGACTGGGCAATGTTTACTACTTTTTGTAGTATTTTCCTTTCCAGGGCGCTCAGGTTTCCGAACCAAGCCACGATGCAACCGGGCATCATGCTCTCTACTGTGCACCTGTAGAAGTTAGAGAGAGTCCTCCTTGACAAACCGGCTCTCCGCAATCTTCTCAGGAAGTAGAGGCGCTGATGAGCTTTTTTGATCATTGCATTCGTGTTCTCGGACCAGGAAAGATCTTCAGAGATGTGCACGTCCAGGAATTTGAAGTTCTTGACCCTTTCAACCATCGACCCGTTGATATAAACGGGGCTGTGGGTTCTCATCCTACTCCTTCCAAAGTCCGCAATCAGTTCCTTGGTTTTTGCTGGTGTTGAGGGCCAGGTTATTGTGCCTGCACCATATGGACAGTTGCTCGATTTCTCTTCTATACTCTGACTCATACCCATCAGTGATACGTCCCACAACAGTGGTGTCGTCAGCGAACTTGATGATGGAGTTCGCACTGTGACTGGCTACGCAGTCATGAGTATAGAGTGAGCACAACAGGGGGCTGAGCATGCAGCCTTGTGGTGCTCCCGTGCTGATTGTTATCGAGGCTGACACATTTCCACCAATACTAACAGACTGTGGTCTGTGAATGAGGAAGTCGAGGATCCAATTGCAGAGGGATGCGCAGAGACCCAGTTCTGCGATTTTGGTAAACAGCTTGGAGGGGATGATTGTGTTAAATGCCGAGCTGTAATCGACGAATAACAGCCTGACACATGAGTTTTTGTTGTCCAAGTGGTCCAGAGCGGAGTGGAGGGCCAGCGAGATTGCATCCACCTGTTGTGGCGGTAAGCGAACTGCGGTGGGTCCAGGTTTTTGTCGAGGTAGCAGTTGATTTGCTCCATGATCAACCTCTCAAAGCACTTCATCACCACCGGCGTTAGTGCCACAGGACGATATTCTTTGAGGCACGTCACCTTACTCTTCTTGGGCACTGGTATAATTGATGCCCTTTTAAAGCAGGTGGGGACCTCAGAAGTGAGAGGTTGAAAATGTCCGTAAAAACTCCAGCCAGTTGGGCCGAACACGACCGGGTATACCATCAGGTCCAGGCGCTTTTCGAGGGTTCATCACGCTGAACGATTGCCTGACGTCGGCCTCTGTGACTGAGACTGAAACACCATCACAGCGAATGGGGGCTCGGGAAGGCACATCAGTATTCTCCCTTTCAAAGCGTGCGTAAAACGCATTGAGCTCGTCAGGGAGTGTTGTTTCGCCGACTTTCGAGCTTCCTCCTGGTTTCGCCTGGTAGGAGGTGATTGCATTCAGGCCCCGCCACAGCTGCCGAACATCTGTCTCATCCTCCAGTTTGGAGCAGAAGTCCCTTTTGGCCTTTTTGATGGCTTTACCAAGGTTGTATCTGGACTTCATGTAGGCCACTGTATCATCGGACGTGAATGTCTGGTGTCTGGACTTCAGAAGAGTGCGGATCTCAAAATTAATCCAAGGTTTCTGATTGGGTAACACTCGGAAGGTTTTTGTGGGGATGCAGTCGTTTACACATTTCTTGAAGAAGTCTTTAAGGACTGTGGCGTATCCGTTCAAGTCCGCTGCCGAGTCCCTGACCATTGCCCAGTCTACAGACTCCAAACAGTCCTGGAGTTGTTCCTCTACCCCCCCCCCCCCCCGCTCTGTACTGTCCTCACCTATGGGGGTGCGCTCTTCAATTGCTGCCTGTAGTCGGTATGGTCGGTTTTACCGAAGTGAGGACGAGGGATAGAACGATAGGCATTCTTGATGGTAGTGTAGCAGTGGTCGAGGGTATTGGGTCCTCTGGTGCAGCGGGAGACATGCTGGTGGAAGTTAGGGAATGATTTCTTGAGGTTTGCCTTATTGAAGTCCCCAGCAATGGTGGTAAATGCCTCGGGGTAAGACGTCTGGTGTTTGTTGACCACGGCGTGCAGCTCATCCAGTGCCAGGCGGACGTGTGCCTGGGGTGGGATGTAGGCCGCGGTCAGGATGATGGAGGTGAATTCCCTCGGAAGGTAGAAGTGTTTTATATCCTTTCCGATTTCTAACAAACATGTGCATTTTCAGGTCAATGTATTGCTGTTTGTATGAAATAGGCATCCGTTACAAATTTAAAAAAAATCTAAGGAAAAATTCTAACTACTTTATTTGCAACGAGGTTATAGCTTGAACTGTGCGGTGAGATGGAAGAGCGACATGGAATTATTCAGTAACGCCAACGGCAGGCCTGCATGTTCCGCAGCGCCATGTTTAATGTTGCACATCTATTGTAGAACAAGAAAATGACGCGAGTAAAGAACTGTGACGCGCGTCAATTCCACTTCCGCTGATTTAAAATAAAATGATAGAGTAGGGATTATATTTAGGATTCACCAGTGTTAACATTCGTAACATTAAACGCGTCTGTCGCCCTATGAATGAAGTGACTCCCCGCTCAGGAAAATACTATGAAATTGCATCTTGGAGCAAGTGACTGGTCGGTAATACCAGTGGCCGGCCATCTGTAAGGTTTTGCATTGAGTATTCCCACACCAAGAAGCGGTGAATGGTTCCATTTGTTGGAAATGTTTGTTAAAGGGTCCGTGACTAATGTAATTGTCGCGTCACTCCCAGTGGCCACTGGAGGATTAGCGCGGGTATGAATGAGGAGAAGAGCAGCGCTCTACTCTGTTCTCGAGTTTGATCCACTGTGTTCTCGGATTTGCTGCCGACACTGTGACTCTTCCAGAATGCGGCGGGCTCCGATTCTGTACGTGAAGGAGATCGCATATCCGATTATGGCGGCGTTTGGAATCCCCGGTAAGATCGATCATTTTAGATTTAGGGTTATTATCTTTACGTGTACCGACGTAAAGAGAGGGCTATATTTTGCATGTTATCCAATCTGATCACAGAAACATTTACATAAATACAATCAAGTCAAACGTGTACAATCGGTAGCGAGATTAGATTTAAGGAAGTACGGCGATTTTATCTGACAATCGTAGAACCATCTCAGGGAAGTGGCAATCGGCGCCATGTCCCATGTCGTTCGATGTGTGAGAAGAAACAGCAGATGCTACTTTCAACCGAATATAATCACAAAATGCTGGAGTATCACAGCGGGACAGGCAGCATCATTGGAGAAAAGGAACGGGTGGCGTTTCGGGTCGAGACCCTTCTTCAGATTCTGAATCATCTTCGGAAGAATGGTCTCGACTCGACTCTTCACCCATTCCTACTCTCCAGAAATGCTGCCTGTCCCGCTGAGTTACTCCAGCAGTTTGTGTCTATCTTCAGTGCGAGTGAGATGAGATTCCCAGGCTTAAAAACTATTTCGTTCACAAGTTGGCAGACAGACCACGCAGAGCATGAATAAATAAACTGAAGAAAGAAAACTTAATTCAAGCCCTGATTTCCATCTGAAGTTAATAATGAATTTCTCACTATGCAGCCCATTCGCTATATTATTTCCTTCATTGATCGGTGACGGTGTTATTGAAAGCCTCCCGCTAATAAATATTGTGGTATAATTCAGAAAGATGTCCTTCAGTTTCCAGAGCCCAGAACATAGAATAGTACAGCACAAGCACATGCCCTTCAGCCCAGAATGTGCGTCAAACATAATGCCAAAACCATCTCTTATCTACCTGCACATAACCAACATGCAGCCATAGCCAGCATATCCATATGCTTATCCTGTTAAATGCCACTACAATGTATGTGGCAGTTACGATCCACGCAGTGATTTAGTTCAACTTGGCCTCATAGCATTGAAACTGGCCCTGTTCATGCTAACCTGTTCGCGCTACTTTAATATAATCCTACTTTGACATCCCCTCCCTACACGTTGGTGACGATTTTCATGGAGACCAATTAACCAACAAACTTTCACTTTTTTGAGAAGTGGGAGGATATTTGAGCATCAGGAGGAAACGCATGTGTCACAGGGAGTACGTGCAAACTCCACTTAGCGAGCCCCCGAGACCAGGATCGATTCCTGACGCTGGTGCTGTGAGGCAGCGGGTCCACCAGCTGCGCCACTAAGCCGGTCTCTCTAATGAGGTCCAAACGCAGCCTTTGTCGTCTCTATTTAGTGTAATAGAGACGACAATAGAGTCGGTGAACTACATGGTCATTCTCCTCTTAATTCTGTCTTCTGCAGTCGGCTTCGGTCTTGTACCGGGGAAAGTGCGGACTCTCCAGAGGAATCACACGTTATAAGGTGGCGATGGCAATGTCCGACATGTTCGTCATCTTCTTTCAAGTATTGCTCCAAGGAGTCTACGTTCACTACACCCCTGACTCCTATCTGAGACACACCACGGCGTTGCCTTCGTACGTATATCTGCGCATCCTCACGCTGGACTATTCAGTCTGGTTAACCTTATCCTTCACCTTTGACCGTTTCGTCAGCATTTGCTGCCCGAAGCTGAGACTCACGTATTGCACGAATAAGACGGCCTCCACAGTCATTGTGTTCTTGTTGCCGTTGAGTTGTTTAAAGTACATCCCATTTTACTTCATGTACGAGCCACGACCATGGACAATGTGAACTGGGGGTGCCGGCCCCAACCCGCCTACTTCACTTCCATCTGGTGGGTGGCTTTTTCTTGGATGTGTAACATCTATCTCTACTTACTCCCTTTCGTCTTAACGCTGCTTCTGAACGGGATGACGGCCAGGAACATCATAGCGGCCAGCAGGGTCCGCCGGCGCTTGAAAGGACTGGAAGGCAAAGACGCCGAGGTGGAGAATCGGCGCAAATCCATCGTCTTACTCTTCACCGTATCCGGCACCACCATATTACTGTGGACGACGGGAGGGGTGACTTTCATCTGTACCCGAATTACAATTAATTTTGTCGGCTCTGATCTAACAAGTCCCTCGAACATAGCAAATTAAGTGGGGGTCTTGCTCATTCGGTCAGCTCCTGCGCCAACACCTGTATCTGCGCAATGACGCAAAGCACATTCAGGCAGGAGTCGAAGAACGGGATTAAAAGTCTCATTCGTTTTATTATTAAACCCACGAAACGGTCGCGGCATTGAGCCGATTGCTGAGGTTGGAATACAACACAGCTATTATCTCTATTCCCATCAGAAAAACACACCGTCCCATGCCCCCACTTGCGGTTAGAGCGGACTCGTTGAACGGGAGAACATAGATTTTACCCCGGCGAACGCGTTGGAACCCGACTCGAAAAGTCGTCTGTCTATTTCTCTCCAGAGATGCTGCCTGGCCCGCTGAGTCTACCCACCACTTTGTATTTTGCTCAGGATTTCAACATATACACGCTACAATTCCCTCTGTCGTTCGATAGCTTATTTCTATCAAGTTCGGCAAATGCTCTGGGATCCACTCAGCGCCAATTCAAGAGTAACGTCGCGGGTCGGTAAAGATAAATATTTTGTGGCCCTTCTTCTCCCAGACCTACTTGTCCTGAATTTCAAGCATCCGTGGACAGGAACACCAAAACCCCTCTCAGTGTCCACCATTTGTCCACTACATCTTGTTTCGCTGTTGATGGAGTCTTGATCTCCCAACCCACCTGTTGCGGGGTTTACGCTCTCTTCAATCTCACTGTCTCTGCAGCTGTAATATTGTAACAATTTAACAGTACATTCTGCACACTGGTTATCTTTGTCATGTCACACCTGTTGTATCTGTGTAAGGTTTTATTGTAGAATTGAATGGTAAGACCTGACAGGATAGCACGTAAACAAAGTATTCCGTTACAATAATAAACCAATCCCAATGTCTGGGCTCTCACGTTGGGCTTCACTAGAAACATAACCATTGGCATCAAGCACTCTCTGCATTCACAGTCAATGCATGTTGCAATAGGATAGACAGTCAGAACAATTCCTCCGTGGTGGAAGTGTCAAAGTGTATATGTCATAACGTCAAGCTGTGAAAGGCGAGGTTGAATTGGGATGTGCGGGGCCTGTTAAACAGTGTGCGGTGGGTCCCTTAGTGCGAAGTGCTGTGGATTCTACTACGAAAGCGGTATTCAAAACGGCGTCTGGATAAGCACGTGGATATGCAAGGAATGACGTAGGTATATTTTGTCGATATGAATGAGATTAGTTTCCCTTGACATCATGTTCGGCACAAATACTGTGGACCACGTGGTCTGTTCCTGTGTCATACTTCTCTGCGTTCCATGTTACTAGTTTAAAAACACTGAATCCGATACCAGAACATCGCTGTTGGAATTGCAGTTCATTTTGAATTGTACACTCGTCGTCAACAATTTGAGCACCGAGAAGCAGGAGTGGGCCACTCGGCCGCTTACGGCTATCCTGCCATCGAATTTGATCACGGCTGGTCGACACTGGGCTCATCTACTCTTCCGTGCCTGTTCCCCATTGCCCTGAATTCCTCGATCTTTACCCAGCTTCACATTAAATACCTCTTATGACAATAGACAATAGATAGACAATAGACAATAGTTGCAGAAACTACATTTCGTTTGGACCTCAAGGGGTCCAAATGACAATAAATTGAATTGTATTGTATTGTATTGTATTGTATTGTATTGTATTGTATTGTATTGTATTGTATTGTATTGTATTGCAGGAGTAGGCCATTCGGTCCATCGAGCCATCACCGCCATTCAATGTTATCATGGCTGACAATCCACAATCAGAACCCCGTTCCTGCCTTCTCCCCATATCCCCTGACACAGCTATCTTTAAGAGCGCTATCTAGCTCTCTCTTGAAAGTATCCAGAGAATCGGCGTCCACCACCCTCTGAGCCAGAGAATTCCACAGACTCACAACGCTCTGTGTGAAAAAGTGTTTCGTCATTTCCGTTCTAAATGGTTTAACCCTTATTTTTAAACTGTGGCCGTGGTTCTGGACTCTCCCAATATCGGGAACATGGTTCCTGCCTCTAGCGTGGCCAAATCATTCATAATCTTATATGTTTCAATAAGTTGCCCTCTCATCCTTCTAAATTCCAGAGTGTACAAGCCCAGCCGCTCCATTCTATCAACGTATGACAGTCCCGCCATCCCAGGAATTTACCTGGTGAACCTACGCGGCACTCCTTCAATGGCAAGAATGACCTTCCTCAAATTTGGAGACCAAAACTGATCACAATACTCCAGGTGTGGTCTCACTAGCGCCTTGTACAACTGCAGAAATACTTATTTGCTCCTATACTCAACTCTTGTTTTGAAGGCCAACATGCCATTTGCCTTCTTCACTGCCTGATATACCTGCATGCTTACTTTCATCTTTACTCGATCTGTACCTGCATGCTTACTGGATCTAACAAATCGCAACCTGTTTGCCTGCATTGCGATTGTTTCTGAAATGCTCGGTGAAAAAAAAATCAGCCCCTCGGTTGTACTGCAGTTGTTCAACTTTCAGAACCCGGAAGTGGAGTTTCTCCCGCCGAGGACTTCCTCCACCGGCCAGGACGGTGGCAGCAGCATGTAGGGAATGCAGACGCTGGAACCTTGAGGATAACGTAAACTGCTGGAGGAAACCAACGGAGCAGGCAGCATTTGTGGAGGATATCGCCAGGTGATGTTTCGTCGGGACCCTTCTGCGCAGCGTTTTTCATGGGTCAGTGGATGATCTCAGACCCCTCGTTAATACGCCAACTCGATTAACTCGAAGAATGTGACAATAAATCAAAATAATATTCCAATTACTTAATACCTTCCCTTACTCTGTCTTGTTGCTTCAATCATACACATGGTTAGTTGAAAGGTTCCCAAATGGGATGGAGGTTAGTTTTTGTGATAGTCTGGGCTGCGTTCACAATTCACTGCAATTTGTTGCGGTCTTCGACGGAGCCGTTCCCAAATCATGCTATGACTCATCGCGATAAAATGCTTTCTATGGCACATCTATAGAAGTTGGTGAGAGTTGTTGGGGACTGCCTTTCGAGGAAGTAGAGGCCTTGTTGTGCCTTAGTAGCTATTGCTTCAATAAGGGTGGACCAGAAGAAGTTGCTTGTGATAATTCGGAGAATTTGCAGCTTTTAACCATCTCTACTTCGGATATTTTTTATTTTGTACATCCATGTGTTCAATACCTCAACCTCCACCTGCCCTGTGAGTGAAGCGATTCTCACCACAGGAGAAGTCCGTTACACTGAATTTTGGATACAGAAAAGTAACAGAAATGCGCCTGCCACCTCCTCTACTCGTTGATTTTTCTTCTTGCGCTGATCCCCCCCCCCCCCCCCCCCCCGTGAGATTGTTGACATTAAATTATTTGTGTGGAAAAAAACATGTTTGTTAAACAGCCTGTGACTAATGCCATGGCTCGTTCCCAGCGGGGGATTTCAGCGAGTATTACTGAGGATACGAGCCGCTCTCCTCACTCCACATGAAAGCGCTGCTGAAAGCTCTAGAATGGAGCGGGCTCCGATTCTGTACATGAAGGAGATCGCCTATCCGATTCTGGCGGCGTTTGGAATTCCTGGTAAATCCTTTCACATTGTTCAACGTGTTGAAGCTTTTCTCAATGATACCACGTGCTCTGTGTTCTGATATAACTTTAACCTTTGTTCCCGCTTGGGTTCAGCAGTCTCACTGCTGCTCGTGTCATGTGTCCATTCGTCTTTCCTTTCCCTGCCTTATAGTAACCTATGTCGTTCTAGAGTCTGTTTCTAATCATCCTGTTTCTCGTCATCTCACTCGCTCCCTGGTCAAAATGTCCTCGTCCGTATCCCGCGTGTTAGTCGTCTTCCAGCAAAGAAACCTTGGTTTCAGCTGTATGAAGGAACTGCAGATGCTGGTTTAAACCGAAGATAGACACAACATTGTGGAGTCACTCAGCGGGACAGGCAGCATCACTGGATAGAAGGAGTGGGTGACGTTTCGGGTCGAGACCCTTCTTCAGACTAATGTGTTTAAGCTGCTGACTATCGAGCTCAGCGGTTCTGGGAAACGGATGAACCTCGGTGGCCGTGATTGATCCGATCAATCCGTGCCCGATAAATTGCATTAGTGACGTTTCGGGTCGGACTGAGAGTCAGGGGAGAAATATGCGAATGTACATAGAACAAATTAATTAATGGTATGCAGAAAGACAGATCACAGCCAGCAACGATGATCAAGGAAAGGTGGAACACATCATGGTTCATCGTTGGCTGTGGGGAACGTTATACGTGTATTGCAACCAGTAAAACTCAGCAAAACCACAGTGTGCTAGGAATATGAAGCCCCCTGTGGCCGTGATACCTGAAGATATTTGGTAACAAACACAGGCGGCGTCTGCAGGTCCCGCGCACGTGGCAGCGCTGCAAGACCAGGCACGTCTACCGGACGCTGTAACTACTGAACTCCAGGTGGCATGTTCCTTTAAACCTCCGCCGCGCAGAATGACTTAAAGACACCGAGGACAGACGTCACAGTGACCATAACCCCCCCCCCCCCCCCCCGAATATAGAACTTAGAATACAGAAAATAGGACAGGACAGGACAGGAAAGGATCCTTCTCCCCCATAATGTCGATGTCCCCAAATCAACTTAATATCTTGCATCCAATGCATCTGCGTCCATTCCTTGCATATCCAGGACCCTCGGAACCCACTATTTCTCTGTGTAAAATGTTGCGCAGTGTGGCACGGTATAAAGGAGATATATGGAATCGTCTTTTTTTAACATGGAGCGTGGTGGGTGCCTGAACATGCCACCGTGAGCTCTTCCATACCCCGTAACACTGCTCTCCCTCCCCATCCCCCCACTCGTAACAAGGGCAGAGTCCCTCTAGTCCTCACCTTTCACCCCACCAGCCGTCACATACAACAAATAGTCATCCGTTATTTTCACTACCTCCAACGTGACCCCAACACTCGCCACATCTTTCCACCCCCCCTCCCCCCCCTGTCTGCTTTCTGCAAAGAGCGCTCCCGCCTATTGAATCCGCTGCTCTAGATGTCAGCTTATCTACATCGGTGAGACCAAGTGTAGGCTTGGCGATCGTTTCGTCGAACACCTCCGCTCGGACCGCATTAACCAACCTGATATCCCGGTGGCTCAGCACTTCAACTCCCCCTCCCATTACGAATCCGACCGCTCTGTCCTGGGCCTCCTCCATGGCCAGAGTGAACACCACCGGAAATTGGAGGAGCCACACCTCATATTCCGCTTGGGCAGTCTGCACCCTAGTGGTATAAACATTGAATTCACCCGTTTCCGGTAGACTTTGCTGTCTCCTCCCCTTCTCAGCTCTCCCTCAGCCCTCGCGCTCCTCCTCTTCCTTTTTCCTTCCCCCCCACCCCCCCCCCCCCCCCCCCCCCTCCCTCCCTGAAGTCTGAAGAAGGGTTTCGGCCCGAAATGTTACCTATTTCCTTCGCTCCATAGATGTTGCTGCACCCGCTGAATTCCTCCAGCACTTTTGTCTACTGTGAGCGGTGTTGGAGTCATATATGATAGTGGCATTTAAGAGGCTCTTGGAGAGACACATCGATATGCAGGGAGTAAAATATGATGGCGCGCGTGCAGGCAAAGGCATGATGTTCGGTGTTGATATATAGGGCGGAATGGCCTGTTCCTGTTCTCTACGGTTTTGGGTTGTCATTTGTAAAGTATCCGCTCCAATGAGGCCGTCGCTCCATACTTGGCTGCTGATTAACTGGTTAGTTTGCTGAACATTATTCTTTCTCCAGCTAACGTGATGACAGCTGCGATCCTGTACCGGGGAAAGTGCGGTCTAACCAGAGGAATCACCCGTTACATGGTTGCGATGGCAATGGCCGATCTGCTCGTGGTCATCTTACAGGTGTTGCTCAAAGAAGTCTATATTCCCTACACCTATAATTCCTTCCTCTCCCGCTTCACGATGTGCCCTTCATATGTTTACCTGCGCATCCTCGCCCTGGACTGTTCCGTCTGGTTAACCGTGTCCTTCACCTTTGACCGTTTTGTCAGCATTTGCTGCCCGAAGCTGAGACTCGTCTATTGCACGAATAGGACTGCCGCCGTGGTAATTGCGTCCATGTGCGCGCTGAGCTGCTTAAAGTACATCCCCTTTCACTTCATGTACGAGCCACACTTCACCATGGAGAGTGTGAATTGGGGATGCCGGCACAAAGACGCCTATTTCACCTCCATCTGGTGGATGTTGTTTTCTTGGATGTGTAACCTGTCATTATCCTTCCTCCCAATCATTCTAATCCTGATTCTGAATGGGCTGACAGTCAGGAATATCGTAGCAGCGAGCAGGATCCGCCGGCGACTGAAATCACTGGATGGTAAGGACACTGAGGTGGAGAATCGACGCAATGCAATCGTGTTGCTCTTCACCGTGTCCAGCACCTACATATTACTCTGGACGACAGGGGCAGTAACTTTCATATTTACGCGAATTACAATCAATTTTGTGGCCTCTGATCTCACACGCCCATCGACCATCGCAAATGAGGTGGGAACATTACTCATTCGTCTCAGTTGTTGCTCCAACACCTGTATTTACGCAATGACACAAAGCAAGTTCAGAGGGGAGGTGAAGAACGGGATTAAGATTCTAACTCGTTTCATCGGTAACCCAGTAAAATTGGCGAGGCAGTGACTCGACATTTGGAATTCGATTATCTGCTCGTTCTATGTATTTCCATAATCAAATCACTCCGTTCTAGGTGCGAATGAGCCAATTAAGAGGGGTAAAATTCTGGCACAATTGAAATCATTAAATATGGATATTGCTTTCCTACAAGAGACACATCTGAAACAACAAACTCAGATCAGATTAAGGGCAAATTGGATAGGTCAAACCTATTACTCCTCATTCACCTCTAAAGCAAGAGGCACGGCTATTATAATTCGGAAGGGTATACCTTTTAAATTAAAGAAATCTATATCTGATAAAGAGGGAAGATATGTTATAGTCACGGGAGAAATTTACAATACACCATTAACTATGATAAATATTTACGCGCCTAATTTTGATAACCCACAATTTTTTAGGAAAATAATAGATTTAATCGCAGAGCATAATTATCAAAATATAATAATGGGGGGAGATTTCAACTGTGTTATAGATCCATACTTAGATAAATCAATAAAGCTAGGGAAGCGTCTTGTTAAAACTAAGACCTGTGAATTTTTAAATACTTATATAAAAAATAATAACATAGCTGATATTTGGAGAATAGCAAATCCAAGTGGTAGGGAATACTCATTTTATTCATCAGTTCACAAAACTTATTCGCGAATTGATTATTTTTTATTGGACACAAAATTAATCCCGTATACGAATAAACCATCATATCATAATAGTATTATTTCTGATCATTCACCATTGACTTTTATACTTACAATTGAGGGAATGCCGAGTATAAAACCTTTTTGGAGATTCAATGTACATATACTAAATAACCCGCAGGGTTATGAGTATATAAAAGAACAAATAAAACTTTTTTTCGAAATAAATGACACGCCAGGTATTTCTGCACCGCTATTATGGGAAACCTTTAAGGCATATATTCGCGGCGTCATAATTTCTTACCAAAGTTTTCAAAATAAGGAAAATAAAAGAGAACTTCAGCGGATAGAACAGAAAATAAAACTACTAGAACTGGACAATGCAACTGACCCAACCATAAATAAACATAATAAGATAACTTTATTGAAATATAAAGTCAATAGAATACTATCGGCTAGAGTAATAAAATTATTCCAAATTACAAAACAAGTACACTTCGAATTTGGGGATAAGCCACATAAACTACTTGCGAGGCAACTGAAGCAACGAGAAAAGGAAAAAACTATTACTAAAATTAAATCGGATAAGGGTGAGTTTTTAACACTGCCTAAGGATATTAACAAGAGGTTTGCCCAATTTTATCACAATTTATATACATCTAAAATAAATACAGATGTAAGTAAAATTACAAATTTTTTAGATAATTGCAAGCTCCCAAAATTGGATAGTTTAGAACAAGAGCAATTAGGAGCACGGATTACTAGTGAAGAAATAAAACAAATAATAAACTCACTGAAAAATGGGAAGACCCCAGGACCAGACGGTTTTAGTAATGAATTTTATAAAAGATTTCAGGAGTCAATTATACCAAGATTATTCAATTTATACACGCAGGCTTATACCGAAAATAAACTACCAGAAACCCTAGCAGAAGCAACAATAACACTTATACCAAAAAAAGATAAAGATTTAGATGAACCGGGTTCTTATAGAGCTATTTCACTACTAAATACGGATCAGAAAATTTTAGCAAAGATTCTAGCTAGAAGGCTATATATTTATATTAACAATTTAATAAATACGGATCAAACGGGATTTATACCCAAAAGACAATCATTTAATAATTTGAGAAGGCTTTTCAATATAATGTACTCTCATAATGAGGACAATGAAGATATTTCAGTTGTCACGCTGGATGCAGAGAAGGCATTTGATCAAGTAGAATGGCAGTATGTATACAAGGTACTCCAAAAATTCAATATGGGAGAGAATTTTATTAGATGGGTTAAACTACTTTACGATAGGCCTACGGCAAGAATATCAACTAACAATACGCTATCTCCAAAATTTTACTTATCAAGGGGTAATAGGCAAGGGTGTGCCTTATCACCATTGCTATTTGCCCTTATGATAGAACCGTTGGCCGAAAGGATTAGAAATCACCCGAATATTCACGGATATAACACTAAGGATTCAAAGAATAAAATTTCACTATATGCTGATGATATTCTTTTATATATTACTAATACACAAACGAGTATACCCACCTTATTAACACTAATTGAGGAATTCGGCTCTTTTTCAGGATATAGAATAAATTGGGATAAAAGCGAAATTATGTCTTTAAAACCACAGGATTCGAGACACTTACTAAAATTCCCCTTCAAAATTGCAACAGAAAAATTCAAGTATCTGGGTATTCAAATTACAAGAAGACACAAATCATTATTTAGTGCCAATTTTATACCACTATTAAATAAACTGAATGATATGATTAAATTTTGGAAAACACTTCCGCTCTCATTGATAGGTAGAATCAACGCTATAAAAATGACTTCCTTACCACAATTAATATATTTGTTTCAAGCGATCCCAATATATATTCCAAAATATTTTTTCAAAAAACTAGATTCCACTGTCACTAATTTTATATGGGATTACAGAACACATAGAATTCAACGAAAGCATTTGTGCAAATCTAAAGAAGTTGGGGGTTTATCATTACCTAACTTTATGTATTACTACTGGGCAGTGCATATTAAGAACATAATGTACTGGCTGGATAGTTCCACTCAGCAGTTGGAGTGGATAAAAATGGAGAAAGAGGAGTGCTATCCGCACGATATAGGAACGATCCTGCTCTCACCGATAAAATTGAATAGTATAATATACAAGAAGAACCCAATTATTCACAATATAATAAGAATTTGGAAACAAATAAAAGTATCCTTGAAATTAAATAATTTATCAGTACTAACCCCACTATCGAACAACCCCGCATTCAAACCTTCTCTCATCGACAACACATATCAACAATGGGATAGACTGGGGATTAGGAAAGTAGGGGATATGTATGAATTGGGTAAACTGTTATCATTTCAACAATTAAAATTAAAATTTAAATTGAAGGATAATCAATATTTTAAATATATACAGGTATGTGACTTTATGAAGAAATATATACATAGATTTCAAACTATATTTTTAGACCCTTTAGAAGAAGCAATGAATATTAAGGCTGATTCACAAAAATTAATTTCATACTTTTATAATAATATATTAGATAGAGAACCACCCTCAACAGAAGCACTAAGGGAAGATTGGGAACATGAGCTAATGATAAAGATCTCGAAGGATAGATGGGAAAAGTATTTGATGAATACACATAACTGTTCTATTAATACAAGACATAATTTAATTCAATTCAAATTATTACATAGACTATATTATTCAAAAACGAGGTTGAATAAATTTTATCCAAACGTCTCTCCCAGATGCGATAAATGTTTGTTTCAAAACGCTAATTTAACACATTCATTTGTAGGATGTACAAAGTTGAATAAATTTTGGAGTGATATATTTGATATATTTACAAAGCTCTTCAAGTCAAGAATAGAACCCAAAATGGAATGGATTATATTTGGAATAATAGGAGAAGATACCAATTTAAATAAAGACCAAAATGTTTTTTTTAATTATGGGTTAATAATTGGAAAGAAATTGATACTTAAATTTTGGAAAAATACAACCATACCAACTGTTAAAATGTGGATTAGGAATATGATGGACATAGCACGCCTTGAAGAAATGAGACTCCGACTAATAGATAAATATGACCAATTCTTAAGGAGTTGGTCTCCTTTCATCGACTTTTTGGAATCATGTGATGCAGCGGTACCATAAGGATTGCTGATTTCAGTTCATGACGTGGATAGATCTACATCTCCGAATATAGATTTGAAAAATTCTCTTTTAAGGGGCCTTTTCTTCTATTTCTACTTTCCACCTTTTCTTTTTTATTTTATTTTTTTATTTTTATTTTTTTCTTCACTTCACTTCACATTTTTCTACTCTCTACCATCTATTTTTCCACTCTTTCCCCTTTCTATTGTTTTCTTTTTCTTGTCTTGCCTACTCATAACATAAAACTAGAGGTTGTACATAGAATGGATTACGGTATGACATAGTTGGCACCTAAAATTAGGTGCCACTGTATTGTTTTGTACTGTATCAACTTCTAATAAAATAAACAAAACAAAAAAACAAAAAACAAAAATCACTCCGTTCTGGGTAAGGGTCCCAACCCGAAACGTCGCCCTCCCCATATTCCCTCCACATATGCTGCCTGACCCATTGAGTTCCTCTTGCAATTTGTGGTTTTGCTCGAGATTCCAGTATGTGCAGTTCTTTGTATCTACTTTCTTTCAACCCGCTTTTTGCCGGAACGATCTAATTCAAAAGGAGTTATCATAGTTTTTTTATCCCGGAATATCTCCTAGCGTGTTCAATCTGCCCCCACCCTCCGCTATTTAGCGTCGCACCATTATACTCCAATGTTTAAATGTGTGCAGCTGTGATCTCCCCTTTGCAGGGAGAGTGCGAAGGCGTTCCAGTGACACAGGCTAAAGGGAAACCAGACAGAATATATACATTTATTATAGGGTAGATATTCAGAACATTATTCCCAGAGGGGGAATGTCAAGGAGTAGAGGATATGCCTTTACGGCGCACAAGGTAAAGCAGATGTGCGGTGCAAGGGCAGGCCTCTGCATATGCGGTCTCCGTGGCAGGGCGTGTCCATCTATCCTAAACTTCAATGATCCATGGACATGAACACACACCCCCTTTCATTACCCATCAATTTTTTCCGGGGGGATCTTATAGAAACTTACAACATTCTTAAGGGGTTGGAGAGGCTAGATGCAGGAAGATTGTTCCCGATGTTGGGGAAGTCCAGGACAAGGGGTTACAGTTTAAGGATAAAGGGGACATCTTTTAGGACTGAGATGAGAAAAACATTTTTAACACATAGAGTGGCGAATCTCTGGAATTCTCTGCCACAGAATGTAGTTGAGGCCGGTTCATTGCCTATATTTAAGAGGGAGTTAGATGTGGCTCTTGTGGCTAAAGGGATCAGGGGGTATGGAGAGAAGGCAGGTACAGGATACTGAGTTGTATGATCAGCCATGATCATATTGAATGGCGGTGCAGGCTCGAAGTGCCGAATGGCTTTCTCCTGCACCTATTTTATATGTTTCTATGTTATTGAGCTGGAAAGAGTGCAGAGAATGTTTACGAGGATGATGGCAATACTCGCATGAACAGACTGAGATTCATCAATTGCACGGATAGCACGACCGCCGTCGCCACTGTGTCCATGTGTGCGCTGAGCTGCTTAAAATGCATCCCCTTTCAATTGAACTGGGGCGACCGGCCTAGAGCAGTGTACATTCTATAGCTGCCCCCCCCCCCCCCCCACCCCCTCGACACCGCTCCCCACCAACGTATTTTAAACCGCTCTTTGCTTTTTTGTAGATGTACGGGGAATGGGATTTTTTTTTACACGGGCGTTGCTTGTTTCCTCCCCGAACGCCAAGGCCTCTGTCAGTACCCAACTATTTCCGCATAACTCCACAACATTTACTCGATCTGGCCTGTGCGCTGGATTGAAATAAAACCATTGACACTCAGTCAGTTTGGAATTAAAGTCAACGCAGTTTACTGCAAAAGATGAGCAAAACACAACGGGTCAGGGGTCAGGCAGCGGGTCAGGCAGCATCTGTGGATGGAATGGACAGGGGACGTTTAGCATCGGGCCAACAAAGTCTGTTGGCTCAAACAATTTATAAACATTGAATTCTAACCGTTCTCAGCCCTTTATAAAATTAATTCCATGGTCAATTATGTGCCTGGTTGTAAAGAACAAGAGAACATTGATGGACTGCGTATGAAGTTACGCGCCTTCCTCTCGCTGAGGAGGCTTTGTGCTGCTCGCCGGGATGTGGTTAGAGTCCCGGCGCACCCGTATGGGGGCAGATTATATGCGTCGGTGAGGCATTATCCCCGTTTTTGTTGGGCTGAACACGACACAGAGTCAGGCAGCATCTGTACAAGGAATAGTCGACGTTTGAAGTCGCAGCCCCTTCTTCAGACTCTTTATTTAGCTAGCTCGAATAAAATCAATAGATTATGAAACAATTTTTCGTTGAAATTCTTAGTATTTAACTCATTTAACTGTCCAGTTCTTTAACGCGTATGGTTGATGAAACTGATCCGGACTGTTCCTTCGTGTTATTCATGTGTTTACAAGGTTGTGCTTTTCAGCTCAATCTATCACTGTTCATATGGAAGTTAATCCGTCACAAAACGAGAGAATCCAATGCAAAATTGCCAATGAAATCGCTGGGAGAAAGATTCATGGTTTATTTTAGACAAGGTGGCGATATCAAAAGGGGATTTCAAAGTTAAAGCCGCACGTGAAATTCATTCTCCCTTTCCCTGGATTTAACGATGTCCTATTTCGTTTTCCGCGGAAATAAATGTGAAAAAGGGCGGTTTATATTTTGGATTTCCTCCTGTTAAAAATCCACCGACATCCAGCACATTGTCCTCTCAGTTAACGAAGCGAATTCCGCCACAACAAATGTCCTTCACCTTACAATGTGGATCGAGATAAGGGTTAGTAAAAAATCCTTCCCTGCCTGCTCCAATAAGGAGCTTGAATTACCTGGAGATCTTTGTTAAGATGTCCGTGACTAATGTTTTGTTTTGTCACTCTGCGGACACACTAGAGGATTGGTCGCGGGTATTAATGAGGACGGAAACCGCATACCTTGTTCAATTCGCTTTTCAGCGAGAGCTGTCGAGGTCTTCTGGAATGGAGCGGGCTCCGGCTCTGTACATGAGGTCGATCGCCTATCCGATTCTGCCGGCGTTGGGAATCCCCTGTAAGACCGTTCAATGTGCACTGCTACAGTATTTCGCAACGCTATCGAGTGTTCTGTATTAGGAAATTAATTTAACGGCATAATCGGCGCGGACACTACTTAAAATCGATATTTCGCTGTAATTTGTTCTTCCTCCAGCGAACCTGTTGACGGCTGCGATCCTGTGTCGGGGAAAGTGCGGTCTCACCAGAGGAATCACCCGTTACATGGTGGCGATGGCAATGACCGACTTGATCGTGGTCATCTTTCACGTACTGCTCAAAGAAATCTACATTTACAACAACCAGTTGTTGCGTGAAAACCTTCCTCTCCCTCAGCACGATGTGCTCTTCATACATACACTTGCGGACCGCTACCATTGACTATTCCGTCTGGTTAACCGTGTCCTTCACCTTTGACCGTTTTGTCAGCATTTGCTGCCGGAAGCTGAGACGCATCTATTGCACGGATAGGACGGCCGCAGCGGTCATCGTTTTCATGTGTGCGCTGAGCTGTTTAAAGTACATCCCCTTTAAATACTTGTACGAGCCAGGATTCCACGTGGACAGTGTGAACTGGGGCTGCCGGACCAGAGTCGACTACTTCACCTCCATCTGGTGGGCGGCTTTCACCTGGATGTGTAGCGTCTCTCTCTCCTTACTCCCATTCGGTCTCATCGTACTCCTGAACGGGCTAACGGTCCGGTACATCATCGCGGCCAGCAGAGTCCGCCGGCGCCTGAAGTCACTGGAAGGCAAGGACACCGCAACGGAGAATCGGCGTATGTCCATCGTATTACTCTTCACCGTGTCCGGCACCTCCATATTACTCTGGACGACGGCTACGGTAACTTTGATCTGCAATCGGGTCTCAGTCAATCACGTGAGCGCGGATCACACGAACCCCTCCAACATCGCCAAAGAAGTGGGAATCTTACTCGTTCGGGTCAGTTGTTGCGCGAACACCTTTATCTACGCAATGACCCAAAGCAAGTTCAGGCAGGAGGTGAAGAATGGGATTAAGATTCTAACTCTTTTCATTATTAAGCCCATTAAACTGGCAAGACAGTGAATCGTGAGTTGGAGTTCGAACATGACGTCTCCCTTCTCTCTATTCTGACGAACAAACCGTACCAGGGTCCCGACCCGGAACGTCGCTTGTCCATTCCCTCCAGAGAAGGGGTCCGACCCGAAGCGTTTCTCAAGTACGTTTTGTTTTTCTCAAAATTTGACATCTGAAGTCACGGCCCGAAGTATCGCGAATGGATTCCCTCCACAGTCCCTGCCTGTCCCGCTAATATTCTCTAGCACTGTGTGTATTTCTCAAGATTTGAGCATCTTTAGATAAATGTGTCCGTATTGTTTGCTCCAGTTAAGTACGGAGAGGTCCCGGTGAAAATGAGTATGTATAGATGTTAGCACCGAATACATATTAATTCGTTTAGTCCGCCTCCACCATCCGCGGACTGTTTTCACCCTCTTATCAGATGAGACAAGCCTTCTTCGAGTCCCTCGCGTCCCGCGCTGTAGGATGGAGGTGGTTAAGCTGAAAAGAGTGCCATGATTTAAAAGGACACAGAGCGTATGGGAATCACAAAACAAGTCTTACGTTTTTGAGAGGAGGGCTGAGAGACAACCTTTACACACGGACGCTAATGGGGATATGGAACGTGATGCAAGTGGAGGTAGTTGAGGAAGGTACTACGAAAATTAAAAGACATTTGGACAGGTACATGGATGCAAACATTTTAGAGGATTATGGACCAAATGTGGGCATTTGTGACTGGCGTAGTTGGGTGTCTTGTCCGGCATGGTCAAATTAGGCCGAAGGAACTGTCTCCTTGCTCTGTGTCTCTTTGGCTCCGTTCAAGAGTGACCCTCGCTCCTTGTATAGTCCAGCCGTTGATTCTGAGCGCGTCTTTTCGGCCCTTTACATGGAGGGCGTGGAGACCTTCGAGGGCGTACCAGAATCATGCCTAGTTACGATGATATTACCTATAAGGAGAAGTTGGGTGAAGTTTAATTGTTTTACATGCAGCGACAGAGGCTGAGGGAAGACCTGATAGAAGCATACACATTTATGAGAAACATGGATAGGGTAGACTGCAAAAACCTTCTTCCAAGTGTAAAAATGCCAAGGACTGCTGAACGCAGCTTTAAGGGTAGTGGGGGGAAATTGATAGCATATGTACGGTACGATTATCGTTAAAATACTTAATATTTAACAATTTTAACTGTCTATTTCTTTAAAGCATATGCTTGATGAAACTGATGGGGACTGTTCCTCCGTTGTTAGACTTGTTAGTGTAGGAGGTCCATGCCTGGGATGGTGGTGACCTCTTTAGAAGTGGCAGCACTGTCCTTCCACCTCACTGACACCTCAACTCGGATGTGATAATGAGTGCCGTCTGATTGGTCTTTATGAACTACAGTAAGGTCTTTGACATCACCCCACATGGGGGAATGGTTTTACGAAGTGAGAGCCCACGGAACAATTAAATCCACAATTCGATGGGTGACAGAAGACGGGAAATGATGACGAAGTATTATTATTGCGATTGGAAGTCTATTGCGAGTGGGGTTTGTCAGGGATCGTTTGTCCTTTGCTATTTCTAATAACAAACTGGATGTCAATACAGGAAGAATGGTGTAATTTGGTAACTCACTCTATTTGGCGGAGCTGGTAGTGCTGTTGAGCATGAGCATGGTGTTCTTGCCAAAGCAATGATATAACTGAGTTCCTCATGGACAGAACAATGGGACGTGAAATGTAAACATGCAGTAGTTGAGATAGTGCTCTTTGGGAGGATTAACAAGCCCTATGCATAGATGCAGATCTAAAGATAGGACGCTAGTCTGTTCTGATAAAAGTGTGGGTCATGCCAGCCCACCACAGCAGTGGGGGTCACCCGGTCACCAGAACCCATATCTGCACAACTCCATTGGTTCGTGGCCTTGTGGGGACACGGAACACTGGTAAATCTAACTCTCAATATTTCCGTTTGGAGATACCGCATGGAAACAGATTCTACAGACCAGCGAGTCAATGCTGATCATAGATCGCCCGTTCATACGTCATAACAATTTCCCATCCACTAAGGAGTGTCCCCATGTGCTAAGGACAATTTACAGAGGCCAATTAACCAGAAACCCTGCAGGTTTGGGAGATATGTAAGAAAAACCGGAGTAACCGATGGAGGCCGGCGTTTCACAGGGTGAATCCACACATGCATCACCCGATATGAAGATAAAACTCAAATCTCTGGCACAGTGAGGCAATATGTTCTACCAACTGCTCCACCACGCCACCACTGTGCAACAGTTATGTTTCTGATCTTTAGTAATTGTTTACACAATTTCAGATTGCAATCACGATCACATTTAAAAGATATTTTGTGAGGTACAGTACATGGATTGGAAAGTTCTGGAGCGATACGGGCCAAACGCGGGCAGGCGTGACTGGCGTAGGAAAAGCATCTTGGTCGGCATGGTCGTTGGGACGAAAGGCCAATTTCGTGCAATGTGACGCTTTCTCCACATTGAAGAGGGATCCTCGCTGCTTTTATTGTCCAACTATTGACTGTTTACGAATCTGTTCTCTTCGTTGCAGGAGTATATGGTGGATTTTTGGAGAGAGTACTGAAGAGTTTTACCAGAATGATGCACGATATAGAGGGCAGTGATATCAAGGAGAGGATGGACAAACTTGGCCCACCGGTTGGCACCAGCAATGGCTGCCTCGGCAACAGTCTGTCTGTCCCATTTTTGTTTTTTTAGTATGTGTTGCATGTATGCTTTTAGTGTTCTTTCGCTTGTTTTATGTGGCTCCGAAGTGAGAGCTCACGGGAATCATGGCTACAGGGACAATTGGTTCCCAAATTCGATTGGTGACAAAGAGGGAGGATGATGGTCAAGGGTATTTAGTGCGATTGGAAGTCTGTGACGAGTGGGTTACGTCAAGGTTCCGCGTTGAGACTTATTCTCTGGTATTTCCATTAACAACCCGACTGTCAATATAGGAGGCATGACTCGTAAGTTCGCAAGTTGCTCTCATTAGTGGAGCTTGTCCTGCTGTTGACATTGGGCAGCGTGTTCTACCTAAAGAACGATATTGTTGAGTTCCTACAATGAACAGAACAATGGAAAGCGAAATGTAATTTTGAAAGCGGTGAGATGATGCTCTTTGGGAGGAAGACCATAATATAGATACAGAACTAAAGGTAAGAAGCTGGTACGCTATGAAGAATAATGACACATACCAGCCCACTACAGCGATATCTTCTCGGTCAGCACAATCCATGTCTGGGTACAATTCCTTGGTGCATTGCTTAGCGGAGACACTAAGCACTTGTGAATCAGTCACAAATAGATCAGTTTGGAGATACAGCATGGAAACTGGCTTTGCAGCCCTAAGTGTCCACGCTGACCATGTACCACCCATTCAAACGGGTTCTCTGTTCCCCAATTTCTCATCCACTCACTATACACTCGGGACAATTTAAGGAGGCCAACTAAACTACAAACTACACGTTCGAGGGATGTGAGAGCAAACCGAATACCGGGGTATCCGAATGAAACCCGCCTACACAGCACCAGAGGCCAGGGTCGAACTCGAGTCCCGGGTCCGATCAGCCTGCAGCCCTACCAGCTGTGCCATTACGGCGCCAGTTTTTGAAACCTTTGAAACCTTTCAACTTGAATTGTTTTCTATGCAGTTGAAAGCTGGGGTCTGATAGAAGTATATACAATTATGAGATGTACATATAGGGTAAACACGCAAATCCTTCTTACCAAGAGAAATGGCACGGAATGGAGGACATGGCTTTATGGTGAGGGTGAGAGGAGCAAAGATGAGCTCATCCCCGTAAGTCTTCAATTGGTTAAACACTAGGGGGCGCCGCGGTATAGTTGCTGCCTCGCAGCACCCGAGGCACGGGTTCGATCCTGAATCCTGGTGCTGCCTGTACGGAGTTTGTACCTTCTCCCCATGCTCTGCGTACGTTTTTAACCTGGTGCTCCGGTTTCCCCCATACTCCAACGACATGCAGGTTTGTCGGTTAATTGGCTTCCGGAAAAATATAAATTGACCCCAGTGTGTGTAGAACGGTGTTACTCTGCGTGAATCGTTGATCGCCGTGGACTCGTGTGAGCGCAAGCAAGAGCGGAACACGCTATATAAACATGGAGGGGACGGGGGACACAATTTTCTGGCGGCCAAGCACGCATGCGCACACGCACACACACACACACACACGCGCGCGAGGCTTCGGAGGCTCAATCCAGCGCTAAATGCAGCTCAACCGCCTGTCTCACCGGGTTAACTACAGCCCTGTCTGGACTGACGGGACACGAGCGCTGCTTCTCCGCGCTGGCCATATTTCCCGCATGTTCAGGAAGGGTTGTAAGCTCACCTGGCGGGACAGGCAGAGTTAGCTGGGCTTAGCGCTGCTTCTCTGCGCTGGCCAGTCTGATTCCCGACCAAAGATCCTATAGCGGAGGATCTTTGCTGCCAACTTCGCTGGCCACCCGCGGGGGGGGGGGGGGGGGGGGGCTCGTGAGGGGACAGGACAGCGCCGGAGAGCCGGACGGGATCATCCTGGTTGCAGATGAAGCGCAGGTCTGTGCCACGTCTCCCTCCTCCAATCACCGCGCTCTATCCTCTGCCCGTCCCCCCCCCCCCCCCCCCCCCACCCACTCCTCCCTCCTCCAGTTAGCCTTACATCGGTGGTGAGGAAGTTGCTGGAGTCAATTATAAAAGATGATAATAGCGGCACATTTGTATAGCGGTAACAGGATCGGTCCGAGTCAGTATGGATTTACGAAGGGGAAATCATGCTTGACTAATCTTCTGGATTTTTTTTGAGGATGTAACGAGGAAAATGGACAAGGGAGAGCCAGTGCATGTAGTGTGCCTGGACTTTCAAAAAGCATTTGATAATGTCCCGCATAGGAGATTAGTGGGCACATTTAGTGCACATGGTATTTGGGGTAGAGTGCTGACATGGATAGAAAATTGGTTGGCAGAGAGAAAACAAAGAGTAGGGATTAACGGGTCCCTTTCAGAATGGCACGCAGTGACTAGTGGGGTACAGCAAGGCTCGGTGCTGGGACTGCAGCTATTTACAATACACATCAATGATGTGAATGAAGGGATTCAAAGTAACATTAGCAAATTTGCAGATGACACAAAGCTGGGTGGCAGTGTGAACTGTGAGGGGGATGGTAGGAGAATGCAGGGTGACTAGGACAGGTTGGGGGAGTGAGTATGTTCATGCCAGATTAAGTTTAATGTGGATACATGTGAGGTTATCCACTTTGGTATCAAAATCAGGAAGGCAGATTACTATCTAAATGAAGTCAAGTTGAGAAAAGGGGAGTACAACGGGATCTAGGAGTCCTTGTACATCAGTAAGCATGCAGGTACAGCAGGCAGTGAAGAAAGCGAATGGAATGTTGGCCTTTATAACAAGAGGAATCGAATATAGGAGCAAAGAGGTCCTTCTGCAGATGTACAGCGCCCCAGTGAGACCACACCTGGAGTATTGTGCGCGTTTGTGGTCCCCTAATTTGAGGAAGGACATTCTTGCTATTGAGGGAGTGCAGCGTAGGTTTACAAGGTTAATTCCCGGGATGGTGAGACTGCCATATGCTGAGAGAATGGACAGCTGGGGTGTACACTCTGAAGTTTAGAAGGATGAGAGGCGACCGTATTGAAACATATAAGATAATTAAGGGTTTGGACATGCTAGACGCAGGAACCATGTTCCAGATGTTGAGGGAGTCCAGAACCAAGGGCTACAATTTAAGAATTAGGGGTAAGCCATTTAGAACAGAGACGAGGAAACTCTTTTTCTCACAGAGAGTTGTGAGTCAATGAAATTCGCTGCCTCGGAGGGCGGCGGAGGCCGGTTTTCTGGATATTTTCAAGAGAGAGCTAGGTAGGGATCTTAAATATAGCGGTGTAAGGGGATATGGGGAGAAGGCAGGAACGGGGTACTGATTGGGGAGGATCAGCCATGATCACATAGAACGGCGATGCTAGCTGGAAGGGTCAAATGGCCTACTCCTGCACCCATTGTCTATTGTCTATTGTCGAATATACAAACTATTGGCTCGTAATTTCCTCGCTGAATGTCTTTAGATTCCCTAATACCTTATCGGGCAAGCATGCCTGTCGTCCCACTTGCACTCCTGAATTCCTTTTCCTAAATGCACTCCTGCAGCAAGGGGTGAAATTGATCCAATTTCCATATACTAATATAGTGATCCTAACCAGAACTTCAGTATCCCATGTCAGCTGGAGTTTTTTCTTCCAGCCTACACTGGCCTACACTGTTACTTGCTGACCCCGGACCCTGTTATCTCACTTTTACAAGCATCTTCTAATCAATATTCGACACAAAACTCTGAAGTAATTCAGCGTCAGCCAGCATCTCTGCAGAAAGGGAAGTTTCGGTCGAGACTATTCTTCAGATTGAGAGTCGGGTGAAACGAGAGATATAGACAGCACCTAGAACATATGAATGGAAAATATGCAAACAGCAACGATGATAACTGAGAGGTGGAGACCACAATGGCCCATTCTTGTCTGTGGGGTAGATGATTACGAAGTATGCACCCAGTAAACAGCAACAAGACGACAGTGAAACTAGCCGACGACTAGGGTGGAGGAGGGACGGAGAGAGAGGGGATGCAAGCTTTACTCGAGGTTAGAGGAATCCATATTCATGTCGCTGTGTTATAAACTGCCCAGGCGAAATATGAGGTGTTGTTCCTCCAAGGTGAGTTTGGCCTCACGCTGACAGTGGAGGCCCAGGACCGAAAGATCAATATGGGAATGGAAAGTGGAGTTAAAGTGTTTGCCTAGTGGAAGATCACGTGGACCAAGGCGGACTGAGCGAAGATGTGGATCATTGTTTACCATCTACAGTTCCTTCCTGCACTTCGAATCAATACTTGCAGGTTCCCTGTATGATGCCATCATAAATTATCCTTTCCACAATTTACAAGTTAACTTGGGAATAAGTTTATCTTTTCCATAACCACCTTAAAACTGAAAGAATTATGGCCATTGATCGCTATCTCTGGAAGAAAGAATCACCTGACTGTACCATCCACATCTGCCCATCTATCCTCAACCTGCGGGGTTCCAGTGAAAACAATTACCGTCTGCCCAATCTCTCGTTGCAGCTGATACCCTCTAATTCCGGAAACATTCCGTTAAACCTCGTCTGCGTCTTCTCAAACTCTTCACGTCCTTCTTGTATCGGAGCCAATTGAACTGCAGGCTACACTCCAAATGTGGCCGAACGAACGTCATAGAGAACTGGATTATGACTTACTAACTTGTATACTCAATGCATCTGGTTTATCGTATTGCATTTCCTTTGAATCTGATGAAAAGTTAGCAGTCTGAATGTTGAACGTTTACTCTCTCAATAAATGCATACACATGCTGAATATTTCCAGACATTTGTTGTGTTCGTCCCTTTAAGATTTCCAATATACAGGTATGTGTTTATGTTCAGCTCAATTTTGTTGTATATGTGAAATAGGTATCCGTTATGCAATAAGAGAACTACTGAAAATAAACCTATTACATTATTTGCAGCAAGATTGCAACTTGCATTGTATTGTGAATTGAAATGCCGACATGGAATTATTCAGTAACACCAACCGCTGACTTCAAGGTCCGTTGGGCAATTTTCAAGGTTACGCATTCATATTACAAGAGCAAAGATCCGGGAAACCTATTGTGATGCGCTCCATTCCCTTTGCTCTCGATAAAAATACATAATAGCGCTGAATATATTTATGATTTCCCAATTTTAAACTGAATTAACATCCTTTCGCCTGGTGAATGAAAAAGCAATTGCCGACATAGACAGTCCATCACATTTATCTTTGATCAAGAGACGGGTCAGTAATGAATCAGTGGCCTCCAAGACTGTTTTACATCGAGCAATAACCGAATGGCTTAATTTGTGTGGAAATGTTTGTTAAAATGTCTGTGACTAATTCCATTGTTTTGTCATCGTGCGTTCCCTCTGGGGATTTGGGGCGGATATTAAAGAGGATTGGAGCCGCGATCTTTGATCCACAGTCCCTGTGATTCCTGCCGACACTGCTACGCTTAGAATGGGACGGGCTCCGATTCTGTACGTGAAGGAGATCTTCTATCCGATTATGGCGGCGTATGGAATCCCTGGTAAGTGCGGACATTTTAGCTTTCGGTTTACTATTGTCATGTGTACAGATGTACAGTGAACATTTTGGTTTTACACCTTATCCGATCCGATAATGTTGTACATAAATGCAATCAAATGAAGCCAAGTACAATAGATAGATAAACTAGTTGTAAAAGTAGCGCGATTTAATCGGATGATAGGAGATCCTTCTCTATGAAAAGCACTCAAAGAGTTCCCAAACTCTAACGCCAATCCGCAGTCCTGTCCTTCAATGTGTTGCTGCTCCGTTTCAACGGTATCGAGGGCTCTGTGTGCTCATGTCGTTTTCATCGATTCTTTCCGTGCGCTGTTGCCGTTGGCTGTCGTCAGCTTCGCTGCCTCCGTTGTCCTCTGTCCTTACGGCTTTGCGGTTCATCTCTTATAGGAGCCTCCATCAGCCCCGAGTTAGCTTGTAATGAATTCGGAGTCTGTCATAATGCCGCTTACTTCCTATTAGGGTAAAATTTCCTGGTCCACATCCAGCGAGTTACCCAAGTTACTACACAGAATAGCTGGTATATGTTCCAACCCAGACTATTCGAGTCAGCGGCTCTGGGGAACTGACGGACTTTGGACATGGGTGTTGGGGTGAGTGCCCAATGCCATCCCGTGCTTGGTGAGAAGCTCTTTACACTTTATATGGAAGGGTATTTAGCAGCAAATATTAACAGCCCCTCAAATCCGCTCACAAGTGGAAGCAACGGCGCTGCTGCATCAGCAAGGTCTACTCGATCTTGAAAGTTCTGTGCTCTGTATCACGTTGTCATTTCGTACAGTGCTGGAAGACCGTTGCACTGGGGCGGTGCCGTGATTTTAATCCGAAATGGTGCATGGAACATATTTCGTTGATTCAATAGGAAAAGGGTTAAAGAGGGCGAGAGGAGGGACTTTTCTGTCACCTTCCTGTTTCGCCAATATGATAAGGATGTTATGGGATAGTTGCCTTGTTCTATTTGCGGTAGCTTGCTGTGTTTATCCTATCAGGATGCATCACAGTTTGGTTTGGAAACAACTCTACCTATGACCGCAATAATGTTAATGGATTTGTGTATTCGCCCACTTCGTCGCACAGTCCAGCCTCACTACCAACTCCATCTACAGTTCACGCACTTTCTGGAAACTACCCAAAATAATCAAGGACCACTCGCGCCCAAGTCATCCCTTCTTTTCCTCACTCCTATTGCGAAGAAAACACATAGCTTGACAATGCGGACCACCAAATGTGGATTCAGAAACAGCTTCTACTCCGCTGCGAGCAGACGACTTCTCAAAAGATAAGATAAAGTTCGGACCTTCTGACCCACCTCATTGTGGCGTATGTATGGTTTATATCTGCACTTTCTCGGTAACGGTAACACTATAACGGCATAACCCTCCTTTATGTAGAGAGATATGGATTATTTCTTACTACTTGTTGTACTTGTGAATGACGTGAACACCAAGCCTTCCACTGTATCTCGGTATGCGTGACGATAATAAATTGATGCCAACACATGCATCTCGAACGCAAAAGCAACAACATAGGGTGTTGGCAAAATGAATTAAACAAATCCGTTTCTGAAAACCTTCACCAGGCAGAACCAAAAATCACAGGGAAATGACCAGTCGGGCAGATGGTCAAAACATCAGCAGAGGCAATAACTTCATGCTGCTCGTAACGGAGGAAAGAAGAAAAATGCACGTGAAACGACTTATTGGAGAATATAGGGCATTAGAAACAGGATCGTGTTGGTGGGCAGTGGAAATCTGCAGGGAGTATGTCTGGAGCAGTCGATGAGGTCACGAAGAGGAAAGGGTAAAGAGGCATTTTAAAGAAGGTTGTGAATATTAATTCGAATGTCAACATGTTTCGATTGCAGCGAGGGTTGAAGGGAAGAAAGGGAATATTGATACAGAGTTGGAGACACGGAGATAGGTCCTTAAATTATAATGCTGCGGCCGGGCCAACATGAAAGGCAGATGCAGCGGTTAAGAGAGACGGTGAAGGATGCATAATGTAAGCTCTCCACCCCCCCCCCCCCCCTCTCTCTCTCTCTCTCTCTCTCTCTCTCTCTCTCTCTCTCTATCTCTCTCTCTCTCTCTCTCTCTCTCTCTCTCTCTCTCTCTCTCTCTCTCGCTCGCTCTCTCTCTCTCTCTCTCTCTCTCTCTCTCTCTCTCTCTCTCTCTCTCTCTCTCTCTCTCTCTCTCTCGCTCGCTCTCTCTCTCTCTCTCTCTCTCTCTCTCGCTCTCTCGCACTCTCGCTCTCTCGCTCTCTCTCATCTCTCTCTCGCTCTCTCTCTATCTATCAATCTATCTATTTCCAGCGAACGTGGTGACGGCTGCGATCCTGTACCGGGGAAAATGCGGACTTTCCAAAGGTATCACCCGTTACATGGTGTCGATGGCAATGTCCGATCTGCTCGTCATCTTCTTTCAAGTGTTGCTCCAAGGAATCTATGTCTACTATAACCCCAACGCCTTCTTCATCCGCAGCACGGTGTGCCCTTCGTATGTGTACCTGCGCATCCTTACACTGGACTATTCCGTATGGTTAACATTATCCTTCACCTTTGACCGTTTTGTCAGCATTTGCTGCCCGAAGCTGAGACTCACCTATTGCACGGATAAGACGGCCGCCGTGGTCATTGTGTCCCTGTGTGCGCTGAGCTGCTTAAAATACATCCCATTTTACTTTATGTACGAGCCACGCTTCACCATGGACAATGTGAACTGGGGGTGCCGGCCCAAACCCGCCTACTTCACCTCCATCGGGTGGGTTATTTTTTCATGGATGTGTAACATTTCTCTCTCCTTACTCCCTTTCGTCCTAATCCTGCTTCTGAACGGGCTGACGGTCAACAACATCATAGCGGCCAGCAGAGTCCGCCGGCGCTTAAAGGGACATGATGGCAAGGACACTGAGTCGGAGAATCGGCGTAAGTCTATTGTCTTACTCTTCACGGTGTCGGGAACCTCCATATTACTGTGGACCACGGGAGCGGTAACTTTCATCTGTACCCGAATTACTATTAATTTTGTGGGCTCGGATCTCACAAGCCCCTCGAATATTGCCAATGAGGTGGGGGTCTTGCTCATTCGGGTCAGCTCCTGCGCCAATACTTGTATCTATGCAATGACCCAAAGTAAATTTAGACAGGAGCTGAAGAACGGGATGAAAAGTCTTATTCATTTTTTTACGAAACCCACGAAAAGGACGCGGCAGTGAGCCGAATATTGGAGTTCGAATATAACGCCGCCATTCTGTATATTCCCCTCATTAATACGCACTATCCCGTGTCTCCTGTTCCTTCCAGAACGGAAGTTGAACGGAAGACCATAGTTTATAACGTTTGGTCGCGACCCCAAACGATCAGAGGACATGAACAACAAAGCCTCTTACAGCATTGGTCCGCTGCATCTTGCCCCGCTGAGGGTATTGCCCCGATGTGGTCTCTGCATATAAATAATGCGTACTTTCTCTGTTTTATGTAACATTGTAACGATGTAGCATTATTTCCCGCGCTGTTGATCTTTCTCTTCGCACGACCTATTGTATTTATTTTTGGTTTGATGGTACCCATGAATTGTATGACATAACCGGATGTCACGCAAACATGTATCCCGTGGCGATAATAAACCACTACTATAACCAATGATTCACATCGATCTGTGCACTACATTGAAACATAACCATTGGCATCGAACAATATCATCAAATTTTCAATCCTCAATTCCCAATGTGTCAAATTAAAATCAGTGCATTACAATAAGGTGGACAGTTGGACATTATTCGGAAATTGGAAACGATAATGACTAATGTGTTCTTGGTCGACTCTGTTGGGACCAGCGACCACTGTCATATTAATAATAATGATAATAAATACTTTATTGATCCCCTCAGGGAAATTCAGATGTCCAGAAGCCCCCAACCAACAAACCCACAGATTCAAAACGAACGCAGACAGAAAATACATAGAATACAATGTGGACACTACCTGAGAGCAATAAATACTTAAAAAGACCAATAATTAACAATTTAAAATTAAAAATTGCAAAATGCAGCCACTTACAGCCTAGCGGTCCGAATTATAAAATATAATGGCTGCAGGGGTGAAGGATCTCCTGAACCGCTCCGTTCTACAGGGCAGGGAAATGAGCCGGTTGTTATTCCGAGTGCTCTTTTGACTCTCCAGAATTACATGGAGGTGATGCCCGGGGTTTTTCAGGATAACCTGCCTCATACGCCTCTCAAGCTCATCCATCCCAGAGTCTACTCTCCGCTCCAGCACTGAGCTAGCTCGTTTAACCAGTTTGCCCAGCTTCTTGTTGTTTTTTGCACTAATGCTGTTGCCCCAGCAGACAACAGCGTAGAAAATAACACTTGCAACCACAGTGTTGTAAAACATGTGCAGCATCTCATTACACACATTGAAGGATTTGAGCCTTCTGAGGAAAAATAGTCTGCTCTGGCCTTTTTTGTAGAGGGAGTCAGAGTTGACAGACCAGTCCAGTTTGTTATCAGCTTTGAGATAACTGTAGGTAACGACATGGCAGGCCCGCGAGTTAAAATTCTGAATTGGGGCAGGCGCAACTTTGATGGTACCCACAGACAGGAACTGACACAAATTGATCCGACTAGGTTTTTACAAGCATAGGAGCGTCCAAATCATGGGATGCTTTAATGGTGTGATAACTGGAGTTCAGGGCATGCATGTGACTGTTATACGGAAGGGAAAGACAGGTGAGCATGAGTGATGAGAGAAACTGAGGCTCTGGTCAGGAAAATGAAGGAGGCATGGGACGGGTATAGGGAGGGAGCTGGCATCATGTATATTCCTCAAGGAAATTTGGTAACTGACGAACAGACTTAATAAAGAAACCAGGAGGGCAAAAAGGGGGCGGGAGATAACGTTAGCAGATAATATCAAGCAACATCAAAATAATGTGTGTGGTAATTAAGGGAAAATTGGTAACTGGAAAGAGAATATGGTCCCAGAAAAACCAAAGCAAAGATGGCCAATGTCCTCATTGAGTATTTCTCCTCCTCTGTTTTAACCGTAGAGAAAGCAGCAACAACTGTAAATCTTGGGGGCTGCCAATGGCAGTGTCTTGAGGGCAGTCGATATTACGGTCGAGGAGTAATTAAGGCGTCTGAAGGTAGACATATCTCCTGGGTTTGATCAGATAGATCTGAGGACGCGGTCGAAAGCCAGAGAATAAATGTCATGCCTTAGTTATATACATCAGAATTAAATGGGGTGAGATGCCGGAAGACTGGTGGTTAATGTTTGTATCGCAATTTAAGAAGGGCTGCAAGGAAAAGCCTGGGAACTATAGTCCAGTTAGTGTAACATCTGTGGTAGGCAAGTAACTGGATACGATATGTATGCATTCAGATAGACAAGGGTGATTAGGGATAGTCGCCATGGTATTGTACGTGGAACACCGTGTTTCCCGAGTCCTGTTGACTTTTGTGAAAATATAACCAAAAAACGGGATGACGACTGAGCTGCAGACGCTACCTTTCATGGATTTCAGCAAGGCTTTTGATGAGAGTCCGTGTCGTGATCTACTCTGAGACGTTAGATCGCATAGACTCCAGGGAAACCTAGCCGACTGGAGGGTACATTGGCATCATGGAAAACGGAACAGACGGTGTTGCTGGAAAGTTGGTTCGCGGACTAGAGGCCAGTGACAGTGGTGTCCCTCTGCTATCGCTGCTGGGCCCAAAGCTCTTTAGAAACATAGAAACATAGAAATTAGGTGCAGGAGTAGGCCATTCGGCCCTTCGAGCCTGCACCGCCATTCAATATGATCATGGCTGATCATCCAACTCAGTATCCCGTACCTGCCTTCTCTCCATACCCTCTGATCCCCTTAGCCACAAGGGCCACATCTAACTCCCTCTTAAATATAGCCAATGAACTGGCCTCGGCTACCCTCTGTGGCAGGGAGTTCCAGAGATTCACCGCTCTCTGTGTGAAAACAGTTCTTCTCATCTCGGTTTTAAAGGATTTCCCCCTTATCCTTAAGCTGTGACCCCTTGTCCTGGACTTCCCCAACATCGGGAGAAATCTTCCTGCATCTAGCCTGTCCAACCCCTTAAGAATTTTGTAAGTTTCTATAAGATCCCCCCTCAATCTCCTAAATTCTAGAGAGTATAAACCAAGTATATCCAGTCTTTCTTCATAAGACAGTCCTGACATCCCAGGAATCAGTCTGGTGAACCTTCTCTGCACTCCCTCTATGGCAATTATGTCCTTCCTCAGATTTGGAGACAAAAACTGTACACAATACTCCAGGTGTGGTCTCACCAAGACCCTGTACAACTGCAGTAGAACCTCCCTGCTCCTATACTCAAATCCTTTTGCTATGAAAGCTAACATACCATTCGCTTTCTTCACTGCCTGCTGCACCTGCATGCCCACTTTCAATGACTGGTGTACCATGACACCCAGGTCTCGCTGCATCTCCCCTTTTCCTAGTCGGCCACCATTTAGATAATAGTCTGCTTTCCTGTTTTTGCCACCAAAATGGATAACCTCACATTTATCCACATTATACTGCATCTGCCAAACATTTGCCCACTCACCCAGCCTATACAAGTCACCTTGCAGTCCCCTAGCATCCTCCTCACAGCTAACACTGCCCCCCAGCTTAGTGTCATCCGCAAACTTGGAGATATTGCCTTCAATTCCCTCATCCAGATCATTAATATATATTGTAAATAGCTGGGGTCCCAGCACTGATCCTTGCGGTACCCCACTAGTCACTGCCTGCCATTGTGAAAAGGACCCGTTTACTCCTACTCTTTGCTTCCTGTTTGCCAGCCAGTTCTCTATCCACATCAATACTGAACCCCCAATGCCGTGTGCTTTAAGTTTGTAAACTAATCTCTTATGTGGGACCTTGTCGAAAGCCTTCTGGAAGTCCAGATACACCACATCCACTGGTTCTCCCCTATCCACGCTACTAGTTACATCCTCGAAAAATTCTATAAGATTCGTCAGACATGCTTTACCTTTTGTAAATCCATGCTGACTTTGTCCAATGATTTCACCACTTTCCAAATGTGCTGCTATCCCATCTTTAATCACTGACTCTAGCAGTTTCCCCACTACCGATGTTAGACTAACTGGTCTGTAATTCCCCGTTTTCTCTCTCCCTCCCTTCTTAAAAAGTGGGGTTACGTTTGCTACCCGCCAATCCTCAGGAACTACTCCAGAATCTAAAGAGTTTTGAAAGATTATTACTAATGCATCCAATATTTCTGGAGCTACTTCCTAAAGTACTCTGGGATGCAGCCTATCTGGCCCTGGGGATTTATCGGCCTTTAATCCATTCAATTTACCCAACACCACTTCCCGGCTAACCTGGATTTCACTCAATTCCTCCAACTCCTTTGACCCGCGGTCCCCTGCTATTTCCGGCAGATTATTTATGTCTTCCTTAGTGAAGACGGAACCAAAGTAGTTATTCAATTGGTCCGCCATATCCTTGTTCCCCATGATCAACTCACCCGTTTCTGACTGCAAGGGACCTACATTTGTTTTAACTAATCTCTTTCTTTTCACATATCTATAAAAACTTTTGCAGTCAGTTTTTATGTTCCCTGCCAGTTTTCTTTCATAATCTATTTGTCCTTTCCTAATTAAGCCCTTTGTCCTCCTCTGCTGGTCTCTGAATTTCTCCCAGTCCTCCGGTATGCTGCTTTTTCTGGCTAATTTGTACGCATCATCCTTCGCTTTGATACTATCCCTGATTTCCCTTGTTATCCACGGATGCACTACCTTCCCTGATTCATTCTTTTGCCAAACTGGGATGAACAATTTTTGTAGTTCATCCATGCAGTCTTTAAATGTCTTCCATTGCATATCCACCGTCAACCCTTTTAGAATTAATTGCCAGTCAATCTTGGCCAATTCACGTCTCATACCCTCAAAGTTACCTTTCTTTAAGTTCAGAACCATTGTTTCTGAATTAACAATGTCACTCTCCATCCTAATGAAGAACTCAACCATATTATGGTCACTCTTGCCCAAGGGGGCACGTACAACAAGACTGCTAACTAACCCTTCCTCATTACTCAATACCCAGTCTAAAATAGCCTGCTCTCTCGTTGGTTCATCTACATGTTGATTTAGATAACTATCCCGCATACATTCCAAAAAATCCTCTTCCTCAGCACCCCTGCCAATTTGATTCACCCAATCTATATGTAGATTGAAGTCACCCATTATAACGGTTTTGCCTTTGTCGCACGCATTTCTAATTTCCTGTTTGATACCATCTCCAACTTCACTACTACTGTTAGGTGGCCTGTACACAACACCCACCAGCGTTTTCTGCCCCTTAGTGTTTCGCAGCTCTACCCATACCGATTCCACATCCTGCAAACTAATGTCCTTTCTTTCCATTGCGTTAATCTCCTCTCTAATCAGCAACGCTACCCCACCTCCTTTTCCTTTCTCTCTATCCCTCCTGAATATTGAATATCCCTGGATGTTCAGCTCCCAGCCTTGGTCACCCTGGAGCCATGTCTCCGTGATCCCAACTATATCATAGTCATTAATAGCTATCTGCACATTCAACTCATCCACCTTATTACGAATACTCCTTGCATTGAGACACAAAGCCTTCAGGCTTTGTTGTTTGTATGAAAGATTTGGATGAAAATGGACAAGGTAGGATTAGTAAATGTGCGAATTCATACAAGTGGGTTGTATTGTAGATAGCGAAGATGGTTATGAAAGATAACAGCAGGTTCTTGCGCAGTTGGGCAAGTGAGCTGAGGAACAGTTAGTGGTGTTTAATGCAGATATGAGTGAGGTGCTGCATTTTGAGAAGTGAAACCGGGGCAGGGATATGGCTCCAGGGAGTGTTGTGGCGAAGAACTATCTTGGAGTGCAGGTACTAGTTCCGAGAAAGTGGCGCCACAGGCAGATGGAGGGGAAAATAAGTATTTAGGCACAGTGGTCTTCATCAGTCAGAGCATTGACCATAGAAGGTAGGATGTTATTTTACAGTTCTATAAGGTTAATGACGTCACTTTTCGAGTATCGTGCTCAGTTATGGTCACCCTGCTATAGGAAAGATGGCGTTAAGAAAGAAATAATTCAGAGAAGGTTTACGGGGATGTTAGCAGAACCTAAATTCCCAGCTATAGGGAGAGGTTGGGCAGGTCAGGGCTGTATTTCTCTGAGCACAGGAGGATGAAGTGTAATCTTACAGCGGTGTATTAGATCGGGAGCGGAATTAATAGGGTCGATGCACAGAATCGTTAACCTAGACAAGGGAAATCAAGAACTAGACGACTTTGCCGTTAAGTGAGAGGGGGAATATTTAATATTGTAGGGGGCGCTCCTCTGTGTGCAGCCATGTCAGCAGCGCGTCAGTTTTTCCAGCTTTTTTTTATTTTTTAGTATGTTTTAAAGTGTGTATTTTGTGTTTCTTCGTATGTTTTGTGTGGGGGTGGTGTGGGGGGGGGGATAAGGGGGAAACCGCTTCGGTTGCCTCCTGCATGTAGAGGCGACTTTTTCCAGGTCGCCTCCCCCGTGGCCTAACATCAAGGATCGACGCGGCCTTTCCCGGAGACACGCCGGGCCTTCAGCGGCGGGCGCAGCGTGGACTCTCGGCGTGGAGCGGGCGATCCTCGCTGGGGCTCGCTGGAGAGGAGCGCTCCGTTTCGCTGGCCCGCGGCAGCCGGAAGCCTGAAGTCGCAGCCTGAAGTCGCGGTCTGCAGAGCTCCAGCTGGTGCGGCGTCTACAGCCCGGCATCCCTCGTGGGGAACCCGGGGGAAGAAGAGGCCATCACTGCCGGCCCGCGGCCAACTTCTACCGCGGGTGCGGCATGGACTTACCATCACCCCTGGAGGGGAGCTTCGACCGCCGGCCCTGCAGTCTACGGTGCTTCTGGCTGCGGCGGGGACATTAAATCTCGACCGCCGGCCTGCGGCCTACAACAATCTAAAGCCGCGGTCTCCGGTGGGGAAGAGCCGATCCTGGACTGACTGGACTCTGGTCCTGTACACGGGGGGGAAATGGAGGAGGACTGGCCAAATGTTTGTGCCTTCCACCACAGTGATGAATGCTGTGGTGGATGTTTGTGTTACAGTTTTATTGTGTGTTCTTTATTATTGTACTGCTGCTGACAACCCAAATTTCCACCAACCCTGGTTGTGCGGCAATAAATTATATCTATCTATCTATCTAATATGAATCTGAGGGACACACTTTTCACGCATAGGGTGGTGGGTATATTGAATGAGTTGCCAGAGGGGGTAGGTGAGGCAGATATTATTACATATTTATCAAAGACATTTCGACAGATGCATGGAAAGGACCGATTCGGATGGATATGGGCGAAACACGAGCAGGGGCGACTAGTGCGGATGGGGCACTGCCGTCAGCAAGGGCAGTTTAGGCCAAAGCGTCAATTTCCTTGCAACGGGACTCTATGACCATTTGGCGTGTGGCCTCCGTCTAGCGATGGAGCAGGGCCGGAACAAAAAAGGTCAGTTTGGGAAGCAACCGGAATGTCCATTAGACGTTGCCTGATCGAGCGCAGGTGTTCAGCAAATCAGTCGCCGATTCTTGGTCTCGCCGATATACAGGCGGCCATATCTGGAACTCCGCATGCAGGAGATGATTTGCAACAGGTTTGTGGCATTCAGCTCAATGTTATCATTCAATTGAAGCAGTCATAAAATAAGAGATCTGCGAAGAATCGTCCCATGAAATTGCTTAAGGGAGGAAAAATTCTAATTCTGACTTTGAGGTGACATCAATATGAGATGTGGAATTTATAACCGCACATCTATTACAAAGACTTCATGCTAATTTTCCCTGAGTTTAACATCAAGCATTCATATTGGACAGCAAAAGAAACAACCTGAGCAAACCATTGTGAAATATCCTATTCTCTTTTACTTAGGTATAAATGTGATAAAGCACAGAATATGCTTCCTCCTACATCCAACACATCGGCCGCCCAGTGAACGAAGCGAATCCCGCCACGTGAAATCCCCGTCATCTCACATCGTTGATTGAGATACAGGTTAGTATTAAGCCCGTGTCCAACTACAATCTTTGCAATGCGTATTGCTCCTCCAATTAGGAGTTACAATTCTCAAGCTGGGGGCGACATGTTGGAGTAGTCGTACTTTTCCACGCTCCCGACCTGTTCACCTCCAACTTTTATTATAGCTCAGCCTAAGTTTTATAACTACCCATAAATATTTAAACACCATTGACAGCACCTCTCCACGCCGTAAACATAGAAACATAGAAACATAGAAATTGGGTGCAGGAGTAGGCCATTCGGCCCTTCGAGCCTGCACCGCCATTCAATATGATCATGGCTGATCATCCAACTCAGTATCCCGTACCTGCCTTCTCTCCATACCCTCTGACCCCCTTAGCCACAAGGGCCACATCTCACTCCCTCTTAAATATTGCCAATGAACTGGCCTCAACTACCCTCTGTGGCAGAGAGTTCCACAGATTCACCACTCTCTGAGTGAAAAAAAGTTTTTCTCATCTCGATTTTAAAGGATTTCCCCCTTATCCTTATGCTGTGATCCCTTGTCCTGGACTTCCCCAACATCGGGAACAATCTTCCTGCATCTAGCCTGTCCAAACCCTTAAGAATTTTGTAAGTTTCTATAAGATCCCCTCTCAATCTCCTAAATTCTAGAGAGTATAAACCAAGTCTATTCAGTCTTTCTTCATAAGACAGTCCTGACCTAAAGATGCCAGGCAGAGGAAAGAAAGATCAAAATACGGAAGACCCGACGACCAGCACCGGCATGGCCACGCTAGCAGCCATGTTAACAGAGCACAAGGTATCGCTACTGGCAGAATTCAACGCAGCGTTCACCAAACTGGAAACGAAGCTGGACAATATCCAGACCACAATTTTAGATCATCAACACCGTCTTTCGTCATTAGAGTCATTTGCTGATACCACCAGCCAAGATATGCGAGCTATAGCGAGAATGCTAACTACGGTGACTGAAGAGAACGCCAAGCTAAAGTCTAAGCTTATCGGCCTGGAAGGCAGGAGTCGCCGAAATAACATAAGGATAGTCGGCCTCCCCGAGAACATCGAAGGCCCCCAAACAACAGCTTTTTTCTCTCGACTCTGCTCGAGACTCTTGGCGAACACACACTGGAATCAGCCCCGGAGCTAAACCGAGCCCACCGTACGCTAACAGCCAAGCCAAGCCCTGGTGAGAAACCCAGAGCAGTTGTGATCTGCTTCCATAGATACCAGACCCGCGAGTTGGTTGTGCGTGAGGCTCGGAGGCAGAGGGGTAAGCTGAAGTACAATCCCGATCCACATTTTCGAAGACTACTGTCCCGAGATAGTTGAACAACGCTCCGCGTACCGAGACGTTATGAAGGAGCTGTACAACCTGGGTCTCAAACCCTCCCTTCATTATCCAGCCAAGCTGTTCATCATGGCCGGGGAAGGAAAGAGGCGACGACTAACATCTCCCGAGGACGCTCAGGATTTCATCTCATCTTACCGTCGACGCAGACCGGGACCCACAGACGACTGACTTCGCTCGGTACGTCTATATCCGAGTGGCACAGGGGTCCGGTTAATCTACGGTTACACTATGGACTAACTTTAGCTTGACTGCTCTTAGCAACTAGCCATTGCTAGCGCTCGGCCTTGCTGATTATACTAGACCCCTGTCTTGAAATGTATGAGGCTGGTAAGAATTCCCCAGGATTCGTGACTATCTTATACCAACTTTTCCTTATAATGTTTATGTGTAATCATACTTGAAAGGTTCTTCACCTGCACATGCTATAAAATTGGGCTTAAGGGACCCACTTTGTGGTTCGTGATCTGGTCTCTGCCTTCTTGTTTTTAGCAGCTGGCTGCTAACGCTGCCAGCATTCGGCTAGTTTGTTTACACTAGTCTTCCTAGCGGACTGTCTGGGGCTGATAAGAGCTCATTAGAGCCAAGGCTGTGTTATACCAATCTACTCCTACAGCGTTTTTGTTTAACAATACTTAATTTATGTTCTTTTGCCCTGCGCTTTAATCCAAGAGCCCAGTTTTCAACTTGTTAACTTCTCTAACGCTAACTCTTTCTTTATACCTTGTCGATTTTAAGATATACGAAGTAATACCAAAGGAAGCTATTCTTGCTCCACTTATACGTTAGCATGCTTACTCAGTATCACCATGTTGTTAATTTGCTTTGTCTAATTATTAGTATCATCATTACTATCATTACCATTAGTGTCAGCAATGACATTGGCAGTGCAACTACTATGGCAATTATCCCCCCAACCACCCCCCCCCCCAAACACACACACACACACACACACACACACACACACACACGCACACACACACACACACACACACACACACACACACACACACACACACACACACACACACACACACACACACACACACACACACACACACACATCCCCACTCTCGGCAGTTGGCTTCGATGCGCTCTTCCGTTTCGACTTGCAGTACTACAGCACTCTGCCCACTCGCTTGGATATAGTTAAGTATGGCCAACACAAACGACACTCTTAGATGTGTCTCGTGGAACGTGAGGGGGGTGGGAAGTCCTACCAAGACTGACAGGATCTTGGCCCACTTGCAACAGCTCAAAGGCGATATATTTTTTATTCCAGAGACCCACCTTCACAACAGAGAGGTAACACGCCTTAAGAGAGGCTGGATTAGCCACATATTTCACTCGAAATTTAATGATAGGGCTAGGGGTACTGCTATCCTGATTCGTAAGATTCGAACCACAGAAAACTGTGGAGGATCCTGCTGGCCGCTTTGTCATGGTGTCTGGCAAACTGCAAGACACATCTGTCATATTGGCCAGCATTTACGGTCCCAACTGGGATGACAGCTAATTTGTAACCAAATTTTTTACATCTCTCCGAAATATTGAAAATCACCACGTGCTTGTGGGTGGAGATTTTAATCTGGTCCAATACCCTATGCTGGACAGATCTTCGAACAAGGCCTCTACTTTAACTAAATCAGGTAAGACTCTGCATGCTTTTGCCAAACAACTTGGGCTCACAGGCCCATGGAGATTTACATTCCCCACGACTAAATTATTTTCATTTTTTTCCCACGTGCACCGTACCTATACCGGTATGGACTTATTTCTCTTAGATAACAGACTGCTCTCCAAAATCAAATCCAGCGAGTATCATAGTATCGTAATATCAGATCACGCTGCGACCTCCCTCGATCTCCACTTTCGTAAACGAACTAACCCCTTTAAACAGTGGAGGTTCAACTCCTCATTATTAGCACAGGCTCACTACATGCAATTCTTGCACTCCCAAATCACCTTATATTTTGAGCTGAATGACTCGCCGGACATAGAAAGAGGTATACTCTGGGAAGCTTCAAACGCCTATATTAGGGGCCAACTTGTCTCTTTTGTCTCCAACCTGAAAAGAACCGAGACGTCCCAAACGGCAGACCTGTTATAAAAAATAAAGGACATTGATGACAAATATGCAACTGACCCAGACCCTAACCTTTACAAAGAACGCCTCAGGTTACAAACAGACTTTGACCTCACGTCTACTAATAAAGCCAAGCTACGACTTCTTAAATCTAGGCAACACTTTTTTGAATCTGGGGATAAAGCTGGGAAGCTTTTGGCCCATCAGGCCAGAACCGAGGCGACTTCACGGCTAATTCCAGCCATTAGATCCAGCTTAGGGGAGATTCATACCGATCCTCTTAGAATTAATGAAGCATTTGCTCAATTCTACGCTGAACTATACGCTTCCGATTGTCCTCCCACTGCAGGCGACATGCTCAGTAGTATGACGTTTCCCCGAATTGACGATGAAGCCACGAGAGACTTGGGTGGTCCCATAACTGTTGCTGATGTCCAAGCAGCCATCACATCGCTGCAAAGCGGAAAGTCACCCGGCCCTGACGGCTTCACTGTAAAATATTACAAAGCTTTCTCTGCTCTCCTCGCACCAGTCCTGAGAGATATGTACAATGCGGCGTTTTTACATCGTCGCCTACCGCCCACCTTGTCGTGGGCTATTATCTCCTTAATTCTTAAAAAGGAGAAAGATCCCCTGCTTTGTAGTAGCTATATACCAATTTCACTCCTGAATGTGGACCTCAAAATCCTCTCTAATGCCCCTGCGCTCCGTCTTCAATGAGTGATGCCCTCTATTATCTCGTTAGATCAAACAGGGTTCATACCAGGCCGACAGTTTTCTCACAATACTAGGCGTCTCCTTAACATCATCCATTCACCGAGTAGTGAGACCCCGGAGATAGTGGTCTCCCTCGACGCCGAAAATGCTTTCGACAGGGTCGAGTGGAGGTACCTATATGAGGCTATGGACAGGTTTGGCCTCGGTAACAGTTTTATTCTTTGGGTCAGTCTATTATACTCGTCCCCGGTGGCCTCAGTACAAACAAACGGCACACTGTCGCCCCACTTCCCCGTTCAGAGAGGTACCAGACAGGGTTGCCCGTTATCACCACTCCTGTTTGCTGTCGCGATAGAACCCTTGGCGGTCTGGTTACGCTCAGAGAATGGGCTTTAAAGGTATTACACGGTTCGACACAACTCATAAAGTCTCATTGTATGCGGATGACCTGTTCCTGTACATCTCGAACCCAGTTAGCTCTCTCCCTGTGATTACGAATATTTTAGAACGGTTTGTGCGTATTCTGGTTATAACCTTAACTACCAAAAGAGTGAGCTATTACCGATTAACGCATTGGCTAAGCAGCTCCCTCGCTCTTTAACCTCATTAAAATGGGCAGAGGACGGGTTTCCCTACCTCGGCGTCTTTATCACAACACCCTTATCTGATATGTTCCGCACAAACTTTCTGCCTCTGGTTGAGAAAGCCGAAAGATATTTTGACCGCTGGTCAGTTTTACCGCTATCCCTCGTGGGCCGGATAAATCTGGTCAAGATGGTCGTCCTACCCAAATTCCTGTATCTTTTCCAGCACGTCCCTATACTTATCACTAAATCTTTTTTTGATCAATTAGAAAGGACAATATCTAAATTTTTATGGGGGTAGCAAACCGGCTAGAATCTGAAAGGTAATACTGCAGTCTCCTAAGAGTGACGGCGGTTTGGCACTTCCTGACTTTAGGCGATACTATTGGGCAGCTAACTTGCAAAAACTCCTGTATTGGATGAATGATGATTGCGACCACCTACCGACCTGGGTACACATGGAAAAGGCGAGTTCACGTCTCCCGTTGCGGTCTGACAGACCAGCCATGGGACTCTGCCTTGGAATTGATCCATTCTTCCTCCATGTGTGCCCGTCATGGCCTAATCCAATGCAAAGCCCTTCACAAAGTCCACTACACAAATGCAAGATTATCTAGAATTTACCCCGCTGTTAGGGACACCTGCAACAGGTGTAATCAATCTCCTGCCAACCATAGCCATGTGTTTTGGTCTTGCCCTAAGCTAGCAGCCTTTTGGAAGAGTGCTTTCGACTTGATAAGCAGAGCCTACGGCCAGACAATTCCTCCAAACCCACTGTCAGCCATTTTCGGTACCCCTCCCAACACCAACCTCTCTGTTGCAGTGAAGCGGGTCCTAGCGTTTACAACCTTGTTAGCCCGGAGACTGATCTTGCTTAACTGGAGGCTCACCTGTCCCCCGACACACGCCCGCTGGATTAAGGAGGTGCTTTACAATTTAAAGCTTGAAAAACTTAGGTTCTCTCTCAAATGTTCTACCAAGAGATTCCTAGATACATGGAACCCTTTCTTGGAACTTGTTAACTCTCTCAACTTGACCCCGGAATCGGAAGAGGACTGAGTGGTCTCCACCATTGTTCTGCTCTACTGCAGCTGCTCTCCCCTTAACCCCCCCCCCCCCCCCCCACACTTATTTATTTAATTACTTACTTATTTACTGTTATTAGTGACTTTTTTTTTTTTTTTTAGTACTTTTTGTTTCGTTTATCTTACCATATTTGTGTGGATGTGTACGTATGTGAGTGTTGTTTGTCCCCGTTTGGTTCCGACCTGATTCGGGTGGGTTGAAGGTGGGTAAGGGTAAGGGCTTTGAGGGTCGCTTACATCCTGTTGCACAATTATGCCTTGATTGTCACTGTCTGTTATCATTGTATGTATGCAAATTGCTGTGAAATTCAAATAAAAAGATTTAAATCAAAATTCACAAGTTCACAAGTCATTGGAACAGAATTGCGGCATTCGACCCATTGAGTCTACTCCGCCATTGGATCAATGCTGATCTTGCCTCCTGATACCATTTTCCTGTCTTCTCCCCATAACCTCTGACACCCGTTCTAATCAAGAATGTGTCTATCTCTCCCTTAAAAATCTCCACTGACATGGCCTCCACAGCCCTCTGTGTGGATTGCGTGAAAATGTTTGTTCAAATGTCCATGACTAACGTCATTGTTTCATCACTCCGTGAATACTCTGGAGGGTTGGCGCGAGTATTAATGTCGCGCTCCTTGCTCCATCGTGTTAGCACAGTGAGCTGCCGAGATCATAAAGAATGGGTCGGGCTCCGATTCTATACGTGAAGGAGATCTCCTATCCAATTCTGGCACTGTTTGGAATCCCTGGTAAGTCCAGGCACATCGTTTAACGTTACCGCGCGTTCTGTGTTGCGATACGGAAACAAAGAACTGCCGATGCTGATTTACAAGAAAAAAACTTCCATTTGTGCGGGACTAACGCAGCGGGTCAGGAGAAGCTCGGGAACACATGGGTCTCCAGAGATGCTGTTGACCCGCTGAGTTACTCCAGCACTTTATTTCCTAATTTTGTAATCCAGCATCTCCAGTATGTTGTTTCCAAATGTCACTACTCCACGACGAAGTTTCTTCAAGCTATGCAACATTCAAAAAACATCCCTGAGGGCAGTTCTTCGAGACTCTCTCACTGCTCCCCGTCTGGGTTTGCTGCTGCTCTCCCGCTCATCTATAGGAAGTGCCCCAACTCGAATTGTCACCTTCCCATGTTCTGCCGAGATGCTGCCTGGCCGGCCGTGTTATTCCAGCACTTTGTGATTCTGTGATTTTGTGACTTTGTGATTAGTATTCTGATATCGTTTTTGTCAGCTCCTTCCGCTCTCTGCGACCACTTGCATTCGCAGTCTCAGTGCCTCCTTAGCTCTGTGTCTTTTCGCCTTCGCTTTGCCTTCCTTACAAGAACCTTATCGTTCTCAACTGCGCTTGAAGGGGAAAATTGGATTATATCTCTTAGTCTCATTCATTTTGTGCTAAATGTCCTCGTCCGTACCTCGCGAATTGTTCCTGCTTCGGCAAAGACACTTTGATTTAAGCTCCTGACCGTCGAGTTCAGCGGCGCTGGGGAACGGACCTACTCCTGGTGCGGGAGTTTGATCCGATTGATCCCTGTGCCTAATAGAACCCCGTGCTGGCAATGTAAAGACCCTTACGCTTGATGCCGAGAGATATTTGGTAATAAGCGCAGACAGCGTATCCAATACCCCCACAAGTGGTGTTAATGACAGCATCCCCGCTGCTAGTGCAGCAAGGTCTATTCTATGTTGTACCTTCCGAGCTCCCAATGCCATGATTCTTTAAGAACCACAGACACCAAGGAACCAAAGGGCAAAAGTCTAAATGACCAATGTAATAGAACACAGAACATACATCAAAGAACATACAACAAACAGTTCAGCATAGGAACAGGACCTTTGGCTTATAATGTCCATGCCGACGTGGTGGCAAGTTAAACTAATCTCATACACCTGATCCACATCCCCATACTCCCTGTCCCCATACTTCCTGTCCCCATACTCCCTGTCCCCAATACTCCCTGCTTAACCATGTGTAAAACTGAAAACTTCTCCAAATTGTCTTTCTAATCTGTTTCCACCGCCAATCCTGGCGGCGCATTCTAGGCACCCGCAACCCTCAATGTTCTTAACGTTTTAGAGAGTGCTAACGTTTAAAGCACATTTACATGGCAAGCGTTCGTTTACACAGAGGGTGCTGGGTGTCTGTGTGTCTGGAACATGCTGCCAGGATTGTTGGTGGAGGCAGATGCCATGGTCGGCTTCAGGAGGCTTCTGCATATATATATATATGTGTGTGTGTGTGTGTGTGTGTGAAGAGAATGGAGAGGCGTGTCTCGTGTGCAGGCAGAAGTCGGAGTTTAACTTGGCATCAAGTGTGCTGTGAAAGGCGTGTACCTATGCTGTAATGTTCTATGTTTTATGTGGCTATCTGCATGGTTTCCTCTCCAACTAAGCCTCTTTCCTTACTGTTGCACATGACGGAACATTAATTAGTTATTTCCCTCCACTTTGTTCTTCCCCCAGCGAACGTGCTGACGGCTGTGATCCTGTGCCGGGGAAAGTGCGGTCTCACCAAAGGAATCACCCGCTACATGGTGGCGATGGCAATGTCCCACCTGCTGGTGGTCATCTCCCACGTGTTTCTCAGGGAAATCTACATTTACCACAACCCTTATTCCTTTCTCTCGCTCAGCACATTGTGTTCTTCATACATACACTTGCGGGTCGCCATCCTGGACTATTCCGTCTGGTTAACCGTGTCCTTCACCTTTGATCGTTTTGTCAGCATTTGCTGCCCGAAGCTGAGACTCACGTATTGCACGGATAAGACGGCCGCCGTGGTCATTGGGTCCTTGTGCGCATTGAGCTGTTTAAAATACATCCCCTTTCACTTCATGTACGAGCCACGTTTCTCCGTGGACAATGTGAACTGGGGATGCCGGCCCAAAGCCGTGTACTTCACTTCCATCGGCTGGGTAGCTTTCACCTGGCTATGCAGCGCCTCTCTCTCCTTACTCCCCATTGGTCTTATCATATTTCTGAATGGGCTGACGGTCCGGTACATCGTAGCAGCCAGCAGAGTCCGCCGGCGCCTGAAGTCACTGGAAGGCAAGGACACCGAGGCGGAGAATCGGCGCAATGCCATCATTTTACTCTTCACCGTGTCCGGCACCTCCATATTACTCTGGGCGACGGCTACGGTAACTTTAATCTGCACTCGGGTCACCGTTAACTTCGTTGGCGCGGATCTCACGAGCCCCTCGACCATCGCCAACGAAGTAGGAATCTTACTTCTTCGGGTCAGCTGCTGCGCGAACACCTGTATCTATGCAATGACACAAAGCAAGTTTAGAAAGCAGTTGAAGAACGGGATTAAGATTCTAACTCGTGTCATTATTAGCCCCATGAAACAGGCGAAGCAGTGAGCCGTGAGTTGGAATTTGATTTTGTCATCTCTGTTTTCTGTATTCCACTCACCGAAGTTCACCATTCAGTGGAAGCCCCCAATCCGACACATTGCGTGTCAATTCCCTCTGTAGATGTTACCTGTCACGTTCAGTTCGTCCAGCACGTTATGTTTTGCTCAAGACTCCAGCCTCTATCGATCCTTGTATCTATTCTGTGCCTCAGTTCCGACTGAAGCGGTTTCGTTGAACAGGGGATGTAATAATATTTACCTGGGAATATGGATAAAACGTGCCACCGCATCACGGATAACAACTAGGTCATCTGCAGAACATAAACGAGGTGCTGGAGCAACTCAGTGGATCGGGCAGCATGCCTCAAATATAAGAGATATAGATATGGTTGGCTGGATAGAGGATAGGCACACGATGCTGGAGTAACTCAGTGGGCCAGGCAGCATTTCTGGAAAGAAGGAATGGGTGACGTTTCGGGTCTAGAGCCTTCTTCAGACTCGGTACTTCAGCATTCTGTGTCTATCTTCCATTTAGACCAGCATCTGCAGTTCTTTCCTCCACATTTTGATAACCCATTCCTCTCTCCAGAGTTGCTGCCGATCCCGCTGAGTTACACGAGCTTTTTGTGTCCATCGTCGATTTAAACCAGCACCGGTAGTTCTTTCCTCAAGTCAAGTCAAGTTTATTCGTCACATACACATACGGGATGTTCAGTGAAATGAAAAGTGGCAATGCTTGCGGATTTTGCAAAAAACTACAAAACAGAATGGAACAGAATCAGTAATTACATATTTGTGGAAAAAAGAGAAAAAACAGCAATTTTAACAAGACACCACACAACAGTAAATTGGTACAGTAAGTTAGTCCTTGGTGAGATAGGAGTTTACAGTCCTAATAGCCTCTGGGAAGAAACTCCTTCTCATCCTCTCTGTTTTCACAGCATGGCGACGGAGGAGTTTGCCTGAACGTAGCAGCTGGAACAGTCTGTTGCAGGGGTGGAAGGGGCCCCACGTGATCTTGTTGGTCCTGGAGTTGCATCTTCTGATGTATAGTTCCTGCAGGGGGGCGAGTGTAGTTCCCATAGTGCGTTCAGATTCAGATTCAGATTCAGATTCAACTTTAATTGTCATTGTCAGTGTACAATACAGAGACAACGAAATGCAGTTAGCATCTCCCTGGAAGAGCGACATAGAATATGATTTCAATAAATAAATCTATTTACATGCATACAGTCATAGTGTTTTTCCTGTGGGAGGATTGTCCGGGGGGGGGGTGATTGGCAGTCACCGAGGTACAGTGTTGAGTAGTGTGACAGCCGCAGGGAAGAAGCTGTTCCTGGACCTGCTGCTCCGGCAACGGTGAGACCTGTAGCGGCTCCCGGATGGTTGGTGGGTAAACAGTCCATGGTTGGGGTGAGAGCAGTCCTTGGCGAGGCTGAGAGCCCTTCGCAGACAACGCTTGCTTTGGACAGACTCAATGGAGGGGAGCGAGGAACCGGTGATGCGTTGGGCAATTTTCACCACCCTCTGCAGTGCTTTCCGGTCGGAGATGGAGCAGTTGCCATACCATGCTGTGATACAGTTGGTAAGGATGCTCTCGATGGTGCAGCGGTAGAAGTTCACCAGAATCTAAGGAGACAGATGGACCTTCTTCAGTCTCCTCAGGAAGAAGAGACGCTGGTGAACCTTCTTGACCAGAGTTGAGGTATTTTGGGTCCAAGAGAGGTCATAGAAACATAGAAACATAGAAAATAGGTGCCGGAGTAGGCCATTCGGCCCTTCTAGCCTGCACCGCCATTCAATATGATCATGGCTAATCATCCAACTCAGTATCCTGTACCTGCCTTCTCTCCATACCCCCTGATCCCTTTAGCCACAAGGGCCACATCTAACTCCCTCTTAAATATAGCCGATGAACTGGCCTCAACTACCTTCTGCGGCAGAGAATTCCAGAGATTCACCACTCTCTGTGAAAAAAGTTTTCCTCATCTCGGTCCTAAAAGATTTCCCCTTTATCCTTAAACTGTGACCCCTTGTTCTGGACTTCCCCAACATCGGGAACAATCTTCCTGCATCTAGCCTGTCCAACCCCTTAAGAATTTTGTACGTTTCTATAAGATCCCCCCTCAAACTTCTAAATTCTAGCTAGTACAAACCGAGTCTATCCAGTCTTTCTTCATATGAAAGTCCTGACATCCCAGGAATCAGTCTGGTGAACCTTCTCTGTACTCCCTCTATGGCAAGTATGTATTTCCTCAGATTAGGAGACCAAAACTGTAGCGCAATACTCCAGGTGTGGTCTAACCAAGACCCTGTACAACTGCAGTAGAACCTCCCTGCTCCTATACTCAAATCCTTTTGCTATGAATGCTAACATAGCATTCGCCTTCTTCACTGCCTGCTGGACCTGCATGCCTACTTTTAATGACTGGTGTACCATGACACCCAGGTCTCGTTGCATCTCCCCCTTTCCTAATCGGCCACCATTCAGATAATAATCTACTTTCCTGTTTTTGCCACCAAAGTGGATAACCTCACATTTATCCACATTATACTGCATCTGCCATGTATTTGCCCACCAACCAGCCTATCCAAGTCACCTTGCAGCCTCCTAGCATCCTCCTCACAGCTAACACTGCCCCCCAGCTTCGTGCCATCCGCAAACTTGGAGATGTTGCATTCAATTCCCTCGTCCAAATCATTAATATATATCGTAAATAGCTGGGGTCCCAGAACTGAGCCTTGTGGTACCCCACTAGTCACTGCCTACCATTGTGAAAAGGACCCGTTTACTCCTACTCTTTGCTTCCTGTCTGCCAGCCAGTTCTCTATCCACATCAATACTGAACCCCCAATACCGTGTGCTTTAAGTGTGTATACTAATCTCTTATGTGGGACCTTGTCGAAAGCCTTCTGAAAGTCCAGATATAACACATCCACTGGTTCTCCCTTATCCACTCTACTAGTTACATCCTCGAAAAATTCTATAAGATTCGTCAGACATGATTTACCCTTCATAAATCCATGCTTACTGTGTCCAATGATTTCACCACTTTCCAAATGTGCTGCTATCCCATCTTTAATAACTGATTCTAGCAGTTTCCCCACTACCGACGTTAGACTAACTGGTCTGTAATTCCCCGTTTTCTCTCTCCCTCCCTTTTTAAAAAGTGGTGTTACATTAGCTACCCTCCAATCCTCAGGAACTACTCCAGAATCTAAAGAGTTTTGAAAAATTATCACTAATGCATCCACTATTTCTGGGGCTACTTCCTTAAGTAGGAGATGTTGACCCTCAGGAACCTGAAGCTGGAGACACGTTCCACCTCCGTCCCGTTAATGTGGATGGGAGTGTGCGTGCCGCCCCTAGACTTCCTGAAGTCTACAATGAGCTCCTTGGTCTTCTTGGAATTAAGGACCAGGTTGTTGTCAGCGCACCATGCTGCTAGGAGCTGGACTTCCTCCCTATTGGCCGACTCATCGTTGTTGCTGATTAGGCCAATCACCGTTGCATCATCTGCATACTTGACGATGGTGTTAGTACCATGTACAGGTGTGCAGTCGTAGGCGTAGAGGGAGTAGAGGAGGGGGCTCAGCACACAGCCCTGTGGAACGCCGGTTTTCAGGGTGAGGGTTGAAGAGGTGTGCTTGTCTAACCTAACAGACTGGGTTGGTTAGAAAGTCCAGTATCCAGTTGCAGAGGGAGGGGTCGATGCCCAGGTCACCGAGTTTGGTGATCAGTTTAGAGGGTGTAATGGTGTTGAATGCTGAGCTGTAATCGATGAACAGCATGCAGTAGAACTTTGCAAGTGTAAGTGTCTCTGTTGTCGAGGTGGGAGAGGGTGGAGTGAAGTGCCGTTGAGATGGCATCCTCCGTACTCCTGTTCTTGCAGTAGGCATACTGATAGGGATCCAATGTGGGGGCTAGGCAGCCTTTGAGGTGTGCCAGGACCAGCCTCTCGAAGCACTTGGTGATGACGGGAGTAAGTGCAACTGGGCGGAACTCGTTGAGGCTTGCCGCAGTGGAGTGTTTTGGCACCGGCACGATAGAGGTGGTTTTAAGGCACGTGGGGACAACTCCTTGGGCAAGTGACAGGTTGAAGATGTCAGTCCAGACGTCTGTCAGCTGCGCAGCAAAGGCCCTGAGGACGCGCCCGGGGATGCTGTCAGGGCCAGCAGCCTTACGCACATTAGTCCTACTCAGTGCCACGTTCACGTCGTTGGGGGTGAGTGTGAGGGGTTGGTGATCAGCAGGGAGCACAGCCTTGATGACTGCCTCTAGATTGTCCCTGTCGAAGCGGCCATAGAAGTGGTTAAGCTCCTCAAGGAAGGAGGCGTTTCTGGATGTGGGGGTGGTGTTGGTGGGTCTATAGTCCGTGATGGCCTGGATGCCTTCCCACACGCGTCGGGGGTCGGAGTTGTTGTTGAAGTGCTCCTCAATCTTGAGCTTATGGCAGTGCTTGGCCTTCTTGATGCCCCTCTTCAGGTTAGCCCTGGATGAACTGTAGGCTCGAGCATAGCCTGACCTGCAAGCGGTGTCCCGTGCTTTCAGCAGTAGCCTGACCTCGCTGTTCATCCATGGCTTCTGATTCGGGAATATGGTCACCCGTTTGAGGGAGGTGACACTATTGATGGCGGAGTTTATAAAGTCCAGAACAGAGGATGCGTAGGAATCAATGTCCGTGTGGGAGTCAAGGGTGGCATGGGCTGCAAACGCCTTCCAGTCAGTGTTTCCAAAACACTGCTGAAGTGTGGAGTCCGCTTCCTCTGACCAGACTTTAACTGTCCTCACAGTGGGTTTAACCCGTCTGATGACTGGGGAGTACTTAGGGAGCAGGAACAATGAGAGGTGATCAGACTGACCAATGTGGGGGAGGGGGACGGCTTTGTAAGCTTCAGCCATGTTAGTGTACACTTTGTCCAGTGTCTTGTCTACTCTAGTGGGGAAGGAGACATGTTGGTGGAATTTGGGGAGTACAGTCTTCAGGTTGGAGTGATTGAAGTCATCCGCAACAATGAAGGCTGCCTCGGGGTTGTGAGGTGTTTGCTAATGGCAGTATGCAGCTCTTTCATTGCAAGCTTGGCATTAGCATCAGGAGGGATATAGGCTGCAGTCACAACAGTGGAGGTAAACTCTCTGGGCAGATAAAACGGTCTGCATCTAACCAAGAGGAACTCAAGGTTCAGCCGAACGCACTACTCTCTGCAGAGCCTTCATATCCTAGTCAGAACAGTTCCTGTAGTTTGATGATGCATGTGAACCAATCACACATAAGCCAGCATCACTAACTCCACCCCACTATAACACTTATGATAACACTCTTTCCCGGTACTGCCAGTTCGAGCCGCTAGGATGAACTGACAACCTGTCATCCTCAATGCTGCTAAGTTTCAAGTGCTCATTAAAGATGTGTTAAAACATGATTTGAGAATTAAGGGACAGAAGTTTAGGGGTAACATGAGGGGGAACATCTTTACTCAGAGAGTGGTAGCTGTGTGGAATGAGCTTCCAGTTGAAGTGGTGGCGGCAGTTTCGATTTTAGCATTTAAAAATAAATTGGATAGGTATATGGACGGGAAAGGAATGGAGGGTTATGGTCTGAGTGCAGGTAAATGGGACTAGGGGAGAGTAAGTGTTCGGCACGGACGAGAAGGGCCGAGATGGCCTGTTTCCGTGGTGTAATTGTTATCTGGTTATATGTTATATACGGTTATAACTCATATACTGCTCTGGCTCGTGTTTACTTGGCGTCAGAAGTGATCTGACCTTCGTCTTCTGTATAACGGTTTTTATTTTTATTATTTGGTGAGTTTTGTTTTACTTTACGATGACTTCTTGTCGAAAGCCTGATCCTCTTGTCTTTGATGCGGATATCAGCGGACGCTGGGCTACGTTTGAAATTGATTACCAGCACTACATGAACATTGCACACCGAAATGAACCAGATGCTGTCAAGGCCTCTCTCCTGCTCAACCTTGCGGGCACAGACGCCCTTCGTCGATCAAGAACATTCCGCTATGCTCCAGCAGTGCGCAATGCTAACGTTTAGGTAATAACCCCAGCTGAATCTCCTGACGACCCCAATGTCCTGCTGCGTAAATTGAGCCAGATCTGTGACCAGCCCTCAAATCACATTTTGGATAGGGCGAGGTTCATCTCTTGACCTCAGCTCCCTGGCGAACGGGTAGACTCGTTTATATCTGAATTGATATCTAGCCCAACGTGGTCGGTTCGAACTCATGCCGATTGATCAGCTGACTTAATCAGCTAACGAGGGACATATTAGTGAATGGCATGAGCGATTTAAAGCTCAGATCAGAGCTTCTGAGACGGCCAGATTTGACGCTTGACGAAGCTGTGCACGCATGCAGAACTGCTGAATTCATCGACCCCATAGACGGCTCGCATGAAACAAAAACCATCAATCTGACGGACCTCACTAGGCAGCGAACAAACACAGGTAACAGGCGATTTACGACCCGAGCCAGTCAGGCAGTTCACAGCGGTCCACAGCAGAGATGACCCAACTCCAATTACTTACACAAAACAGACAATCAGCCTGCCCCGCCCTCGGGAAAACATGCAATTATTGCAAAAAGTTGAATCACTTTGCTTCAGTTTGTAGGGCCTCAATCCGGGCTCGGGGGGGGAGGAATTCGCCAAGCTCCAAATGTAATCTCAAATTTTTTGCAACGAGACAGCAACAGTATCACTCCCCAATTCAAGTTCGAAGCTGCCCCAGACTACAGCCCAATTGACTCTCAAGATGATTAGACTGTTTACTCTTTACAGCATGTTGCTGCCAAGAACTCAGATCCGACCGTGACGATATCTGTAAACAATGTGGACTTTGGCGCGAAATTAGATACGTGGTGTAAAGTGAACACAATGTCAATCAATCTCTTCAAACAAGATTAGAACTAACGAGCCTCTTATCAAGGACAAGTCCACTTTACATGCTTTCGGAGGGGAGGTATTGGTTCCTCTGGGCAAAACCAACTTGAGATGTGTATTGAAAAGATCCATGATGGATTTAACCTTTTTTATCCTGAACTTTGATTCAGCCATCCTGCTTGGCAATCGTGCCTGTCAGGAGCTGGGGCTGATTTCCTTTGACAAAACTGTCCACAAGCTGCAAATTTCGTTTGAGCCGCTGAGTGAATTCCCTGATCTTTTCGACAACAACCTAGGCAAGTTGCCTGTGGCCTACAATATTATTACTGACCCCGATGTGACGCCCGTCATCCGAACCCCGCACCGATTGTCATTTGCCATGACTGACAGGATTCATTCTATGCTGAAGGACATGGCCTCCATAGGCGTAATTGAAGCAGTCAGCGACCACACTGCCTGGGTCTCGACCATGATTGCCACATTCAAGAAGGGAAAGAAGGTTCAATGGTTGGGTTTTAATGGTGGAGTAGCAAGATGGATTCAACAGTGGCTGAATGGGAGATGCCAGAGAGTAATGGTGGATGGTTGTTTGTCAGGTTGGAGGCCAGTGACGAGTGGGGTGCCACAGGGATCTGTGTTGGGTCCACTGTTGTTTGTCATGTACATCAATGATCTGGACGATGGTGTGGTAAATTGGATTAGTAAGTATGCAGATGATACTAAGATAGGTGGGGTTGCGGGTAATGAAGTAGAGTTTCAAAGTCTACAGAGAGATTTATGCCAGTTGGAAGAGTGGGCTGAAAGATGGCAGATGGAGTTTAATGCTGATAAGTGTGAGGTGCTACATCTTGGCAGGACAAATCAAAATAGGACGTACATGGTAAATGGTAGGGAATTGAAGAATGTAGGTGAACAGAGGGATCTGGGAATAACTGTGCACAGTTCCCTGAAAGTGGAATCTCATGTAGATAGGGTGGTAAAGAAAGCTTTTGGTGTGCTGGCCTTTATAAATCAGAGCATTGAGTATAGAAGTTGGGATGTAATGTTAAAATTGTACAAGGCATTGGTGAGGCCAATTCTGGAGTATGGTGTACAATTTTGGTCGCCTAATTATAGGAAGGATGTCAACAAAATAGAGAGAGTACAGAGGAGATTTACTAGAATGTTGCCTGGGTTTCAGCAACTAAGTTACAGAGAAAGGTTGAACAAGTTAGGGCTTTATTCTTTGGAGCGCAGAAGGTTAAGGGGGGACTTGATAGAGGTTTTTAAAATGATGAGAGGGATAGACAGAGTTGACGTGGAAAAGCTTTTCCCACTGAGAGTAGGGAAGATTCAAACAAGGGGATATGACTTGAGAATTAAGGGACTGAAGTTTAGGGGTAACATGAGGGGGAAATTCTTTACTCAGAGAGTGGTAGCTGTGTGGAATGAGCTTCCAGTGAAGGTGGTGGAGGCAGGTTCGTTTTTATCATTTAAAAATAAATTGGATAGTTATATGGATGGGAAAGGAATGCAGGGTTATGGTCTGAGCGCAGGTATATGGGACTAGGGGAGATTATGTGTTCGGCACGGACTATATAACCATATAACCATATAACAATTACAGCACGGAAACAGGCCATCTCGGCCCTACAAGTCCGTGCCGAACAACTTTTTTCTCTTAGTCCCACCTGCCTGCACTCATACCATAACCCTCCATTCCCTTCTCATCCATATGCCTATCCAATTTATTTTTAAATGATACCAACGAACCTGCCGCCACCACTTCCACTGGAAGCTCATTCCACACCGCTACCACTCTCTGAGTAAAGAAGTTCCCCCTCATGTTACCCCTAAACTTCTGTCCCTTAATTCTGAAGTCATGTCCTCTTGTTTGAAGCTTCCCTATTCTCAAAGGGAAAAGCTTGATCACGTCAACTCTGTCTATCCCTCTCATCATTTTAAAGACCTATATCAAGTCCCCCCTTAACCTTCTGCGCTCCAGAGAATAAAGACCTAACTTATTCAACCTATCTCTGTAATTTAGTTGTTGAAACCCAGGCAACATTCTAGTAAATCTCCTCTGTACTCTCTCTATTTTGTTGACATCCTTCCTATAATTGGGCGACCAAAATTGTACACCATACTCCAGATTTGGTCTCACCAATGCCTTGTACAATTTTAACATTACATCCCAGCTTCTATACTCAATGCTCTGATTTATAAAGGCTAGCATACCAAAAGCTTTCTTTACCACCCTATCTATATGAGATTCCACCTTCAAGGAACTATGCACGGTTATTCCCAGATCCCTCTGTTCAACTGTATTCTTCAATTCCCTACCATTTATCATGTACGTCCTATTTTGATTTGTCCTGCCAAGGTGTAACACCTCACATTTATCAGCATTAAACTCCATCTGCCATCTTTCAGCCCATTTTTCCAAATGGCCTAAATCACTCTGTAGACTTTGGAAGTCCTCTTCATTATCCACAACACCCCCTATCTTGGTATCATCTGCATACTTACTAATCCAATTTACCACCCCTTCATCCAGATCATTGATGTGCATGACAAACAACAAAGGACCCAACACAGATCCCTGAGGCACCCCACTAGTCACCTGCCTCCAACCCGACAAACAGCCATCCACCATTACCCTCTGGCTTCTCCCATTCAGCCACTGCTGAATCCATCTTGCTATTCCTGCATTTATACCCAACAGTTTAACCTTCTTAACCAACCTTCCATGAGGAACCTTGTCAAAGGCCTTACTAAAGTCCATATAGACAACATCCACTGCTTTACCCTCGTCAATTTCCCTAGTAACCTCTTCAAAAAATTCAAGAAGATTAGTCAAACATGACCTTCCAGACTAGAAGGGTCGAGATGGCCTGTTTCCGTGCTATAATTGTTATATGGTTATATGGTTATATGGAACGAAATCCGTCTGTGCATCAACCAGAAAGACCTGAACACTGCCATTAAGCGCCCACACCATCCCATGAAGACCGTGGAGGATGTTACGGCAAATGTCGGAATGGCCACCCTCTTTTCTGTGCTCGATGCAAAGAACTCTTTCTGGCAGTTACCGCTGGACAAGAAGTCATCAGACCTCACCACATTTGCCACCCCATTCGGCAGATATAAATTCCTGGGAATGCCATTCGGAATCAACTCCGCCAGTGAAGTCTTCCAGAGAACCATGCAGCAATTATTCGAGGGCCTACCTTGTCCTATCATTGTTGACGATATCCTCGTATATGGCAAAGACGCAGCAGAACACGATCACAATCTCAGGCTCATCTTGGAGCGCACCCACAAGATCAACCTCAAGTTCAATCCTGACAAGTGCAAGTTCCGGGTTCCAGCGGTCTCCTACGTCGGCCACATCTTTACTCCTGATGGCCCTAAATCCGATCCGAAGAAAGCTGCTGCCATCACAGAGATGCCTGTCCCCATAGGCGTGAAAGGCCTGCAACGTTTTCTGGGCATGGTAAACTATCTCGGAAAGTTCATAGCGAACCTCAGCGAAATAAGCTCCACACTGCGGCAGCTGACCAAAAAGGACACTGCATGGTCATGGTTCCCGCAACATCAGGCCGCCTTTGATGTCTTAAAATCAGAATTGACCAGTGCACCGACCCTGATATTTTTCGACCTGAAACGTCCAGTGACGATCACCTGCGATGCATCGAAATTTGGGCTCGGCACAGCCTGCTTGCAACCATCTGCGATGGCACCTGTCACGTATGCCTCTCGCACCATGACCGACACAGAGCAGCACAATGCGCAAATCGAAAAGAAACTGCTGGCTGTCGTTTTTGCCTGCACCAAATTTCGTCCTTGGCAACACATTCATGGTCGAGACGGACCACCAACCGCTGGTGACGATCCTGAACAAGCCCATCCATGCCGCGCCAACTCGCTTGCCGCGCATGATGCTGCTGCTGCAGCGGTATGACTTCACAATTACCTACAAGAAGGGTAAGGACATGCATGTTGCTGACACTCCCTCTCTCGTGCACCTTGGGCATCTTGCGAACAACACCCCCATGAGCAGGAGGATTTCATGGTGCTCGGTGTCGACCTCGTCCCCAGTAAGCAACTGCGTACCCTGGCCGCGCACACTGCCACTGACGATACGCTTCAAACCCTCTCCTCCTTCATCAAAACAGGCTGGCCAGACAAACAATTCGACACGCCCACAGAGGTACAGCCGTACTTCCTGGTACATGATGAACTGGTGGTACAGGATGGTGTTGTGGTTAAGGGTCACAAGGTAGTGATACCCTCATCGCTACGAGACAAATATTTCAAAGAGAGACACAGCGGTCATCCCGGGGATGGCCGAGTACATCCGGGACCGCAGAGCCTCCTGCCCCACTTGCAACAACCTTGCGCCTCATCAGCAGCGGCAGCTCCTTCTGCAACAACCACGTCCATGTCGCTGGCGGCAGACATGTTTGAATGGTGCGGAAAGCACTACCTCGTTCTGGTCGATTCCTTTTCTAACTGGTTTGACCTTGACGAACTGACCTCTCTCACGTCTGACATGGTCATCAAGAAGCTGAAAAGACACTTCTCCGCCCATGGCGCTCCTGTTTGCCTGAGAATCGACAACGGTCGGCAGTTCACCAGCCACATGTTCAAGCGTTTCGCAGACTGATGGAACTTCCAGCACGTCACGATCAGTCCCGAGTATCCACAGAGTTATGGACTCGCTGAACGCGCTGTCAGAAGTGCCAAGCACTTGCTGGAGGGAGCACGCATTTCAAAGTCGGACGTCTATCTCGATCTCCTGAATCTCAGAAACATTGCCAGTGATGAAACCCTGGGATCGCCGGCACAGCGCCTGATGTCAAGATTGACGAGGTCTCCGGTCCCCACCGCACAACAGCAGCTGGTTCCTCGGGTGTTGAAGCCTGCCACTGTCCAGAAACGTCTCCAAGAGAAGCATGACATCCAGAAACGTTCATACGACAGTTTCAGCAGACCACTCAAGCCTCTACTGCCGGGCGAGGTCATCCGTCTACAAACCTCAACTAGACATTCCCGTCTGGGCACTATTGTCAGCCCGACTGACGAGCCACGATCCTACCTGGTGGACTATGAGGGAGCGGTTTACGGGAGAAGTCGAAACCTGCTTGCTGTGAGGGAGCCCCGCTCACTGCCTGATGGTCCCTACGCTCCGCCGCTCCAGTTCCAGCTGCCTTCTGCAATGTCTCCCACCCGTCCCCGCATGCCTTACACGCCTCTTCATCCCTCGGTCTCCACTAACCACGGGGCCTCACCTACCACATGTTTCCCCTTTCGGTCCCCATGAGCCTCTCCCGCGCCATTCTCGCCTCCAGGCTCTCCGTCTCATCTTTCAGGAGAGGGAGGGGAGGGTTGGGTCCGCATGCGCTCGGGCCGTGTTAGCAGACCACCAGACAGATATGGCGAGTATGTTTAACTCCATGGCATGGGTGCCCTTTCCACACTTAATCTTAAGGGGAAAGGATGTAGATTGATGATGCATGTGAACCAATCACACATAAGCCAGCATCACTAACTCCACCCCACTATAACACTTGTACTAATACTTGCTGCCGGCACTGCCAGTTTTGAGCAGCTAGGATGCACTGACAACCTGTTGTCCTCAACGCTGTTAAATTTTAGTGCTCATTAAAGATGTCTTTAAATCATACACGGTCTCTGGTGCCTGTTTACACAAAGAAAATACATCAGCGGCCAAACGAAATTGCCAAGTGCAGGAACTATCTTTGAAGTAGTGGGGAGGTGTCTGACTGCCCTAGGGCTACAGATATGCATGGAGGAGAGAATAATTTCTTATCATGTCTGGAGATGTTTGGCGTTTTCTTTCATTATGATAGCACAACATGTATTCTGAAGAATTCCGAAGAACACAGTCAGGTCAGGACAAACTTGTTTTATTTGTTACGTAAGGCATAAATGCGTCAAGACTTTCTTTAAAAACAAATGCCTTTAATTTTTTGGGCAAGTGGCAGCCAGCTGGTACTGTGTGCAGCTTGGCTCACTTTAGCATTTTCACTTGGGTACAGTATGGATGAAAAGATGCTGGTACTGTTGATGGTCTGCTCCTCGACAGGGCCAAGGAGGGCTTATATTAGGAACACTTCTCCATCCGTTTCCCACCACGGATGGCTGACCTGCTGAGATCTACCGGCATTTTGGAGGGGAATGGACAGGCGACGTGTCGGGTCAGGACCCTTCTTTGGACTGATGGAGTCGGGGGAGAAAGCTGGAAAAAAGAGATAGGGGCGGGACAGACTAGTATATCAGCGGGACAGGCAGCATCTCCAGACAGAAGGAATGGGTGACATTTCAGGTTGAGACCCTTCTTCAGAAGTGATAGGTGGATATAGGTGAGGGAGACACAAGAAACTGCAGATGCTGGAATCTTGCATAGAACACAATTTAGTTAGATGTACATAATCTGTTGCCCAGAGTGCGGGAATCAAGGACCAGAGGACATGGGCTCAAGGTGAAGGGGAAAAGATTTAATAGGAATCTGAGGGGAATGTTTTTTCCACAGAGGGTGGTGAGTGTATGGAACAAGCTGCCAGAGGAGGTGGTTTAGTCTGGGACTATCCCAACGATTAAGAAACAGTTAGACAGGTATATTGGAGGGATAGGAACCAAATACAGGCAGGTGGGACTAGTTTAGCTGGGACATGTTGTCAGGTGTGGGCCAGTTGCGCCGAAGGGCCTGTATCCATCTTGTATGTATGACTCTAACACAAAGTGCTGCACTAACTCAGCGGGTCAGACAGCATCTGTGGAGAACATGGATAGGTGACGTTTCAGTGTGCTGGAGTAACTCAGTGGATCAGGCAGCATCTGTGGAGAACATGGACAGGTGACGTTTCACAGAGTGCTGGAGTAACTCAGCAGGTCAGGCAGCATCTGTGGAGAACATGGATAGGTGACGTTTCACAGTGTGCTGGAGTAACTCAGTGGGTCAGGCAGCATCTGTAGGGAACATGGATAGGTTACATTTCGGGTCGGGACCCTTCTTCAGACTGACACGATGTTAAAAGATGAGGGGGTGATTGGCAGATGAGTGGAGAAAGTGACAGGCGAGAGAAAATAAGGAGATAAAAGGATGTGAGATATGGAGAGAAGAAAGTATATGTGCAACTTTAAGGGACATACGTCAGGTAGCATTTGGAGTATGGCATACAGTTCTGGTCACTCCATTACAGGACTGATATGGAGGCTTTGGGGAAGGTGCAGAGATGGTTAACCAGAATGATTTAAAAAAAGGAACTGCAGATGCTGGTTTTCAAAAAAGGACATAAAATGCTGGAGTAATTCACCCGGACAGGCAGCATTTCTGGAGAGAAGGAATGGGTGATGTATTGGGTCGAGACACAAGAGGGTCTCGACCAGAACGTTACCCATTCCTTCCAGCATTTAGTGTCTACCTAAACAGCGCCTATCCTCGTTGCGGTGTGCCAGCTGGCTGGAGCGGGCAAAGGCCTTGCCACAGAGTGGGCAGGTGAAGGGGCGCTGGCCGGTGTGGAGTCGCCGGTGCTCCAACAGGTGGTCAAGGCAGGTGAAGCCCTTACCACAGGACGGGCAGAAAAAGGTGCGCTCACCGCTGTGGGTACGCCATTGCTGCCACAGGCTGGACATGTGGGTGAAACCCTTGCCACACTCAGCGCACTCAAAGGGTCTTTCTCTAGTGTGTATCCGCTGGTGCTCCCGCAGCCCCCGTGCACTCTTGAAATGTTTGCCGCAGTGGGACCAGCCGCTCGCGCTGGTGAGATAGGTCATGGGAGGCCATGGCAAAGCGCTCTCCACACACAGGGCTGGGGCTGGGACGGTCGCTGGCGTGCACCCGCTGGTGGGACAGCAGGTTGCTGAACTGGGTGAAGCCCTTGCCGCACTGGGTGCAGGTGTAGGGGCGCTCGCCGGTGTGGGTGCGCTGGTGCACCAGCAGGTTGTAGGACTGGGTAAAGCCCTTGCCACACTGTGCGCAGGTGTAAGGCTGCTCGCCGGTGTGGGTGCGCTGGTGCACCAGCAGGTGGCTCGAGCGGGAGAAGCCCTTGCCGCAGTCGCTGCAGGTGTAGGGCCGCTCCCCGGTGTGCAGGCGCCTGTGCACCTTCAGGTGCGACGACGACTTGAAGCCTTTGCCGCAGTCGCTGCAGGTGTAGGGCCGCTCACCGCTGTGCACCCGCCAGTGCCCCTGCAGCCCCGACAACTGGGTAAAGCTCTTGCCGCAGGTGGAGCAGTCATAGGGCTTCTCACTCGTGTGCAGGCGCCGGTGCACCTGCAGCGCCGACATATGATTGAAGCTCTTGCCGCAGTCGGAGCAGTCAAAGGGGCGTTCTCCCGTGTGCAACCGCCGGTGGGCCTCCAGCCAGCTCGGGCACTGCCAGGCCTTGCCACACACGTCACACTCATAACGCTTCTCCTTGTTGCGCCCCATTATGCGGTCCTCCACCGAAGCTCAGCTGCTCGAAGCTCAGCCCGCACACTGAGCAGATGTAGGGGGGGGGGTTACGGCACCCTGGCCACCCTCAATGGCCGCTCACGTCCCCGTCTCTCCGTCCACAGCAACAGCTCCTAAACCCTGCAGGAGAGGAACACAGAGGGTCAACAAGCTGACCAACAGGACATCACTGACGCGTGAACATTACTGGTGCTTGAAGGGGAGGAAGGGGGGTGGGGAGATGGGGAGGGGATAGGGGGGAAGGTGGAGGATGGGGGGAGATGGAGGAGGTGAATGGGGAGATAGGAGGTGGGGGGAAGGAGAGGGAGTTGGTGAGAAGGCAAGGGGGGAAGTGGGGAAGGTGGATGAGGACGGCGGAAGTGAGGGGAGGGGGAGAAGGGAGAGGGTTTATGAGGGGAGAGCGGGGGGATGAGGGAGTTGAATGAGGGGGTGAGAGGAGGGGTGGGGGAGAAGGGAGGGGGTGAAGGAAGCAAGTGGGAGAAGGGGGACTGCACGATCAGCGCGCTGACATCACTGCCAATCCGAGGAGGACTGCCGGCCACGCACCCTGCCACGTGGGGGCGGCGTGCATCCAGGCAAGAAGGTGACAGTGCTGGAGTCACTCAGCGGGTCGGGCAGCTTCTGTGGAGAGGGGGAATTTGTGACATTTCGGATCGAGACCCTTCTTCAGTCTGATGGGAGGTTCAGAGATAAGGAAGTATAAGGAGTGAAACAGGACAAATGGAATGGAGTTCAAGGAAAATGTAGAAGCGATCATTGTTCATTGGGAGAAGGTAACAGGCAATAGGTGCAGGAGTAGGCCTTTCAGCTCTTTGAGCCAGCACCGCCGTTCAATATGATCGTGGCTGATCATCCAGTGTCTAATTACCCCGTTCCTGCTTTTTCCCCATATCCCTTGATTCCGTTAGCCTTAGAGCTAAATATTACTTGAAAATCTAGTCTTCAAAACATCCAGTGAATAAGCGTGTTCAAAAGGGAACTGCAGATGCTGGAATATCGAAGGTACACAAAATTGCTGGAGAAACTCAGCGGGTGCAGCAGCATCTATGGAGCGAAGGAAATAGGCGACGTTTCGGGCCAAAACCCTTCTTCAGACGGAATAAGCGTGTTCGGTATTCTGACTGCACATGTCCAGGTCAAAGAAACATAGAAAATAGGTGCAGGAGTAGGCCATTCGCCCCTTCGAGCCTGCACCGCCATTCATTATGATCATGGCTGATCATCCAACTCAGTATCCTGTACCTGCTTTCTCTCCATACCCCCTGATCCCTTTAGCCACATCTAACACCCTCTTAAATTTAGCCAATAAACTGGCCTCAATTACATTCTGTGGCAAAGAATTCCAGAGATTCACCACTCTCTGTGTAAAAAATGTTTTTCTCATCTCAGTCCTAAAATATTTCCCCTTTATCCTTAAACTGTGACCCCTTGTTGTGGACTTCCCCAACATCGGGGACAATCTTCCTGCATCTAGCCTGTCCAACCCTTTAAGAATTTTGTAAGTTTTTATAAGATCCCTCCTCAATCTTCTAAATTGAGGAAAGTACAAGGCGAGTCTATCCAGTCTTTCTTCATATGTCCTGACATCCCAGGAATCAGACTGGTGAACCTTCTCTGTACTCCCTCTATGGCAAGAATGTCCTTCCTCAGATTAGGAGCCCAAAACTGTACGCAATACTCCAGGTGTGGTCTCACCAAGGCCCTGTACAACTGCAGTAGAACCTCCCTGCTCCTATACTCAAATCCTTTTGCTATGAATGTCACATATTCACATTTTGTTATTGTCATAGGTCACTCGCTATAAAGATTCTCGGCGACTGTGCTGATGTGTGGGTGCAGGTCTGCATCTCGCCCGTGGTCGGGGCCGGGTCTCTGGCACTGCGGGCGCTGTTGAGTTGCTGCTGGGCCGTCCCCGTCCCCTCTGTCGGAGGCGGCCCCGGGCTTGCAGCCGGCGCAGGAAGGAGGCACGGGCTCCAGCTCGGCTCTGCCTGTCCCGCCGGGTTGGTCGGCAGCCCTGGACTGGTGGGGCACCGGCTCTGGACTTGCAGCCAGCGAGGAGGGGTGAGGAGTCACTCGGGGGGACGGGGACTGTCCAGTAACAGTTCGGCAGCGCTTGCGGCGCCGGGGACCCGGGTTCGATCCTGGCTGTGGATGAGGTGAGGGTCTGTGTGCGCACAGCAGCGCAGCTGCAGAGAATGCCTCTGCCCATCACCCACTCGCATCTGCCCCCCCTCTCGCGCTGTTGCACCCCGCATAAATTATGAATAAAGATAAGAATTTAAACACAGATTATACAGCCAGCACTTTGTTTGCTTTTTCTTTATAGCAAATGACCTTTGACAAATCAATGATTCCTTGCGATTTTCAGAGTACCAAACTCACTTACTGGCATCCACTGCCTTCTGAGGTAGAGAATTCCACAGATTCACAACTCTCTGAATGGCGGAACAGACTTGATGGGCCGAATGGCATAATTCTGTTCCCTTTACTTAGGACCTTATAGAAACATAGAAAATAGGTGCAGGAGGAGGCCATTCGGCCCTTCGAGCCAGCAACGCCATTCATTGTGATCATGGCTGATCGTCCCCAATCAATAACCAGTGCCTGCCTTCTCCCCATATCCCTTCACTCCACTAGCCCCGAGAGCTCTATCTAACTCTCTCTTAAATCCATCCAGTGACTTGGCTTCCTCTGCCCTCTGTGGCAGGGAATTCCACAAATTCACAACTCTCTGGGTGAAAAAGTTTTTTCTCAACTCAGTCTAAATGGCCTCCCCTTTATTCTAAGGCCCCTGGTTCTGGACTCGCCCAATTTTGGGAACATTTTTCTTCATCTAGCTTGTCCAGTCCTTTTATAATTGTATATGTTTCTATAAGATCCTTCTAAACTCCAGTGAATTCAAGCCTAGTCTTTTCAATCTTTCCTCATATGACAGTCCCGCCATCCCAAGGATCAATCTCGTTAACCTACGCTGCACCGCCTCAATCACAAGGAGGTCCATCCTCAAATTAGGAGACTAAAACTGTACACAATACTCTAGATGTATTAGCTTTCTTCACTGCCTGCTGTACCTGCACGCTAACTCTCAGTGACCGGTACAAGGCCACCTAGGTCTCGCTGTACCCTTACCTAACCTAACCCCATTGAGATAATAATCTGCCCCCTTGTTTTTGCTGCCAAAGTGGATAACCTCACATTTATCTATATTATACTGCATCTGCCACGCATCTGCACACTCACTCAACCTGTCCAGGTCACCCTGCAACCTCCTAACATCCTCTTCACAGTTCACACTGCCACCCAGGGAGAAACCTTGTCTCCGAGCTGGAGTCACACAAGTCTTGCACTCAACGTTATTCCCTTTATCCCATATCCGCAAACTGCTGAAAGATCGATTGTAATCACGTACACAAAAAACCAGGAGAAACTCAGTGGGTGCAGCAGCATCTATGGAGCGAAGGAAAAAGGCAACGTTTCGGGCCGAACCCCTTCTTCAGACTGATCGGGGGTGGGGGGACGGGGGTGAAGAAAGGAAAAAGGAGGAGGAGCCCGAAGGCTGGGGGATGGGAGGAGACAGCAGGAGGGCTGAGGAAGGGGAGGAGACAGCAAGGACTAACAAAATTGGGAGAATTCAATGTTCATGCCCCCAGGATGCAGACTCCCCAAGTGGAATATGAGGTGCTGTTCCTCCAATTTCCGGTGTTGCTCGCTCTGGCCATGGAGGAGACCCAGGACAGAGAGGTCGGATACGGAGTGTGAGGGGGAGTTGAAGTGCTGAGCCACCGGGAGGTCAGGTTGGTTATTGCGGACCGAGCGGAGGTGTTCAGCGAAACGATCGCCCATCCTCCGCTTGGTCTCACCGATATAGATCTGCTGACATCTAGAGCAGCGAATGCAATAGATGAGGTTGGAGGAGATGCAGGTAAACCTCTGTCGCACCTGGAACGACTGCTTGGGTCCTTGAATGGAGTCGAGGGGTGAGGTAAAGGGACAAGTGTTGCATTTCTTGCGGTTGCAAGGGAAAGTGCCCGGGGAGGGGTGGTACGGGTGGGAAGGGAAGAATTGACAGGAGTTATGGAGGTGGGGTCACGTTGGAGGTGGCGAAACTGACGGAAGATTACTTGTTGTATGTGACGGCTGGTGGGGTGAAAGGTGAGGACTAGGGGTACTCTCCCCTTGTTGCGAGTGGGGGTATGGGGAGAGCAGTGTTGCGGGGTATGGAAGAGACCCTGGTGCGAGCCTCATCTATGGTGGAGGACGGGAACCCCCGTTCCCTGAAGAATGAGGACATTTCAGATGCCCTGGTGTGGAACGCCTCATCCTGGGAGCAAATGCGGCGTAGACGGAGGAATTGGGAGTAGGGGATGGAGTCCTTACAGGAAGCAGGGTGGGAAGAAGTGTAGTCCAGATAGCCATGGGAGTCAGTAGGTTTATAGTGGATGTCGGTCAGAAGTCTATCACCTGCAATGGAGATAGTGATTGTAATCACGTGTTGTCTTTCCGCTGACTGGTTAGCAAGCAACAAAAAACTTTTCACCGCACGTCGGTACGCGTGACAATAAACTAAACTGAACCCCCCCACCGCCAGGGGGCGATGCGGCCAGCTGACCAGAGGCTCTGCACCGCGGCCTGCAGGCACCAGGGGGCGCTGCACAGAGGAACAAAGACTGCGCCGCGGCCTCCCGCTGTCAGAGGGTGCTGCACATGGAGGGCCACAGGCGCTGCATTGCGGCCTTCAGCCTACAAGGGGCGCTGTACCGCGGCCTCCCACCGCCAGAGGGCCCTACAGTCGGAGGACCAGAGACACTGCACCGCGCGGCCTCGTCTTTTCAATCTTTCCTCATATGACAGTCCCGCCATCCCAGGGATCAATCTCGTGAACCTACGCTGCACTGCCTCAATCACAAGGTTGTCCTTCCTCAAATTAGGAGACCAAAACTGTACGCAATACTCCACATGTGGTCTTACCAGAGCCCTCTATAACTGCAGAAGAACCTCTCTACTCCTATACTGAAATCCTCTTGTTATGATGGTCGGTTTAAAACTGAAGATAGAGACAAAATGCTAGAGTAACTCAGCGGGTCAGTCAGCATCTCTGGAGAACGTAGACAGGTACAAAGTGGTTGAGTAACTCCCTCCCTCCATCCTTCTGCCCCTACCTCTTTTTCCCTCTCTCCCTCCCCCCTGCCTCCCCTCTTTCTTTCTTTTTTTTTTTTCTCTCTCTCTCTCTCTCTCTCTCTCTCTCTCTCTCTCTTTCTCTCCTCTATCTATCTCTTCCTATCTCCCTTCCCCCTCTCTCCCCCTCTCTCCGTCTCTCTCCCTCTCTCCCTCCCTCCCTCCCTCCCTCCCTCCCTCTCTCCCTCCCTCCCTACCCTCCCTCTCTCTCTCTCGCCCTCTCTCTCTCTCTCTCCCTCTCTCTCTCTCTCTCTCTCTAAGCGTTTTCTTTATGCATGGGCGACGTTTTCAGTGATTTTTAACGGGTAAGAAAGTACATGTTTCATGTATTAACAGTATATGCCGGAAGCTGCCTTGTCACAGTGCGAACTCCATCATCAAGTTCGCTGACGACACCACTGTTGTGGGACGTATCACTGATGGGGATGAGTCATAGTATAGAAGATCGAGCAACAGTCCATATCATGCCAGCACAATAACCTGGTCCTCAACACCAGCAAAACCAAGGAACTGATTTTCGACTTTGGAAGGAGTAGGATGGGGAACCACAGCCCCGTTTATATCAACGGGTCGATGGTTAAAAGGGTCAAGAGCTTCAAATTCATGGGCGTGCACATTTCTGAAGATCTTTCCTGGTCCGAGAACACTAATGCAATTATCAAGAAAGCTCATCAGCGCCTCTACTTCCTGAGAAGACTGCGGAGAGCCGGTTTGTCAAGGAGGACTCTCTCTAACTTCTACAGTAGAGAGCATGCTGACCGGTTGCATCGTGGCTTGGTTCGGAAACCTGAGCGCCCTGGAAAGGAAAAGACTACAAAAAGTAGTAAACATTGCCCAGTCCATCATCGGCTCTGACCTCCCTTCCATCGAGGGGATTTATCGCAGTCGCTGCCTCAAAAAGGCTGGCAGTATCATCAAAGACCCACACCATCCTGGCCACACACTCATCTCCCTGCTACCTTCAGGTAGAAGGTACAGGAGCCTGAAGACTGCAACAACCAGGTTCAGGAATAGCTACTTCCCTACAGCCATCAGGCTATTAAACCTGGTTCAGACAAAACTCTGATTATTAATAACCCATTATATGTTATTTGCACTTGATCAGTTTATTTATTCATGTGTGTACATATTTATATTATGGTATAATATGTCTCAGCAGGATTTGGAAAAACTTGTCCATGCATTTATCTTCAGCAGGCTCGACTACTGTAACAGTGTCTTTACAGGTCTCCCTAAAAAGTCGATCAGACAGCTGCAGTTAATTCAGAATGCTGCTGCTCGAGTCCTCACTTAGACCAAAAAAGTAGATCACATTACTCCAGTTCTGAGGTCTTTACACTGGCTTCCTGTCTGTCAAAGAATTGAATTCAAAATACTACTGTTGGTTTACAAAGCACTGAATGGTTTAGGGCCAAAAAATATTTCTGATCTTCTGCTTAGCTACGAACCACCCAGACCTCTCAGATCGTCTGGGACAGGTCTGCTCTGTGTCCCCAGAGTCAGAACTAAACATGGAGAGGCAGCATTTAGTTTTTATGCACCACATATCTGGAACAAACTCCCAGAAAACTGCAGGTCTGCTGCAACTCTCAGCTCTTTTAAATCTAGACTGAAGACTTTTCTGTTTGCCGCTGCCTTTCAGTAAACAATACAATTTATTAATTACCTATATTGCACTGTAACTTCTATTCCTGGTTTTATTCAATTTTAAATATTTTATTTGATTGCTTTTAATTTTGTAATTATTTTATCTGAATAATCTAATAATCGTTTTACTTCTAAATGTCATTTCATATGTGTTTCTTTCCAATGCTTATAATGTTTTATGTAAAGCACTTTGAATTACCTTGTTGTTGAAAGGTGCTATACAAATAAACTTGCCTTGCCTATATGGCCACACTGATCTGTATTGTAGTAAATGCCTACTATGTTCTGTGTGCTGAAGCAAAGCAAGAATTTCATTGTCCTATCAGGGACACATTACAATAAACTCACTTGAACTTGTGTGCAGTTTTGGTCTCCATATTTGAGGAAGGACATCCTTGAGGAATTTCTCTGACCATATAAAACACACCACGGAATGACTACAATTCCTAGGGGGCACTGCGAGAAGGAGAGCCAATGTGAGGCCGAATCCCGTCGCGTGACGTCACCGCGTCGAGTGGCCACGCATTCGTGGCCTACACCTCCCGGCGGGAGCTGCGCGGCGGCGGACAACCGGAGCGGGCGGTGACGTCCCGACAACCAATGGGCGGAGGACGACGGCACGACGCAGGCCCGTAATAACCAAGATGGCGGCGGCAAGGGCGATGGCGGTTTGACGAAGTCGGAGAAAGAGGAGGAGGAGGAGGGGGGGCGGCGACTCCTTTGTTCACCCTCTCGCTCTACACTTACCGTGTGGAGGGGCCACCGGGTTACCGCGCCGCCTGCGAACGGAGACGCTCCGTCAACTACTCCGATGTGCCGCAGTCGCCATTGTTCTTCCTCCGCTCTTAGCCCCTCCCTCCACTTCCGGCCGTCTCCCAAATCCGGGCACTTCCGGTCGCTCCTGATTGGACACAACAGACGTCAATCAATCAGCTCCGTGATTGGATCCCGCCTCCTTCCCCCATTGGATGAAGAAGACAATAGACAATCGGTGAGAACAAGGAACCATAGATCTCCCCCCCCCCCCATGCACCAACTCTCCTCCTCACTGTCTCCCCCCCTCATGCACCAACTCTCCTCCTCACTGTCTCCCCCCCCATGCACCAACTCTCCTCCTCACTGTCTCCCCCCCCCCATGCACCAACTCTCCTCCTCACTGTCTCCCCCCCCCATGAACCAACTCTCCTCAATGTCTCCCCCCCCCCCATGCACCAACTCTCCTCCTCACTGTCTCCCACCCCATGCACCAACTCTCCTCCTCACTCTCCCCCCCCCTCCCATGCACCAACTCTCCTCCTCACTGTCTCCCCCCCCCCATGCACCAACTCTCCTCCTCACTCCCCCCCATGCACCAACTCTCCTCCTCACTGTCTCCCCCCCCCCATGCACCAACTCTCCTCCTCACTGTCTCCCCCCCCCATGCACCAACTCTCCTCCTCACTGTCTCCCCCCCCCCCCATGCACCAACTCTCCTCCTCACTGTCTCCCCCCCCCCATGCACCAACTCTCCTCCTCACTGTCTCCCCCCCCATGCACCAACTCTCCTCACTGTCTCCCCCCCCCATGCACCACCTCTCCTCCTCACTGTCTCCCCCCCCATGAACCAACTATCCTCACTGTCTCCCCCCCCCATGCACCAACTCTCCTACTCACTGTCTCCCCCCCCATGCACCAACTCTCCTCCTCACTGTCTCCCCCCCATGCACCAACTCTCCTCCTCACTGTCTCCCCCCCTCCCATGCACCAACTCTCCTCCTCACTGTCTCCCCCCCCATGCACCAACTCTCCTCCTCACTGTCTCCCCCCCATGCACCAACTCTCCTCCTCACTGTCTCCCCCCCCCATGCACCAACTGTCCTCCTCACTGTCTCCCCCCCCATGCACCAACTCTCCTCCTCACTGTCTCCCCCCCATGCACCAACTCCCCTCCTCACTGTCTCCCCCCCCCCCATGCACCAACTCTCCTCCTCACTGTCTCCCCCCCCATGCACCAACTCTCCTCCTCACTGTCTCCCCCCCCCCCCCCCATGCACCAACTCTCCTCACTGTCTCCCCCTCATGCACCAACTCTCCCCATTCGTCCCTTTCTCCCCCTCATGTACCAACTCCCCCCCTCACTGTCTCCCCCCCTCATGCACCAACTCTCCCCCCATCCGTCTCTCCCTCACTGTCTCCCCCCTCACTGTCTCCCCCCCTCATGCACCAACTCTCTATCTCCCCCATCCGTCTCTCCCCCTCACTGTCGCCCCCATCCGTCTCTCCCCCTCACTGTCTCCCCCCCTCACTGTCTCTCCCCCTCATGCACCAACTCACTATCTCCCCCATCCGTCTCTCTCCCTCACTGTCTCCCCCTCATGCACCACCTCACTGTCTCCACCCCTCACTGTTTCCCCCTCATGCACCAACTCTCCCCCTCCCCCCCATGCACCAACTCACTGTCTCCCCATTATGCACCAACTCACTGTCTCCCCTTAACTGTCTCCCCTTCAGTACTCCGCCCAGACAGCACCCATAATCAGAATCGAACCTGGGTCTCTGGCGGTGAGGCAGCAGCTGTACCACTGCGCCACTGTGCCACGCAGAATTATATAACGGTTTCCTCCGCCATAAACGCACCCAATATGTGCTAGTAATGTCCTGTTTGCCAGCTTGTTGCCCCTCTGTTCCCCTCCTGCAGGGTTTAGGAGCCGTTGCTATGGACGGAGAGACGGGGATGTGAGTGGCCATTGAGTGCAGCCAGGGTGCCAGTGAGCCCCCCCATCTGCTCGGTGTGCGGGCTGAGCTTCGTTGGAGGACCACATGATGGGGCACAAAAAGGAGAAGCGTTATGAGTGTGACGTGTGTGGCAAGGCCTGCCCGAGCCCGAGCCGGCTGGAGACCCACCGGAGGGTGCACACGGGAGACCGGCCCTTCAACTGCTCGGAGTGCGGCAAGAACTTCATCAGCTATGCCAACCTGCAGCAGCACAACAGCGTGCACTCAGGCGAGAGGCCCTTCACCTGCTCCGACTGCGGCAAGAGCTTCAAGACTGCACAGGTCCTGAAGATGCACCGACGGGTGCACAAGGCTGAGAAGTCCTATGGCTGCTCCACCTGCGGCAAGAGCTTTGCCCGGTCGTCTGGGCTGCGGGTGCACCGGCGGGTGCACAGCAGTGAGCGTCCCTTCACCTGCTCCGACTGCGGCAAAGGTTTCAAATCATCGACGGACCTGAAGGTGCACAGACGCCTGCACACCGGGGAGCGGCCCTACACCTGCAGCTACTGCGGCAAGGACTTCACCCAGTCCAGCAACCTGCTGGATCACCAGCGCACCCACACCGGGGAGCGCCCGTACACTTGCGTCCAGTGCGGCAAGGGCTTCGCCCAGTCCAGCATCCTGCTGGCGCACCAGCACACCCACACGGGCGAGCGCCCCTACACCTGCGCACAGTGTGGCAAGGGCTTCACCCAGTCCAGCAACCTGCTGTCCCACCAGCGCACCCACACCGGCGAGCGTCCCTACACATGTGCCCAGTGCGGCAAGGGCTTCACCTGCTCCACCACGCTGCTGTCCCACCAGCGCACCCACACCGGCGAGCGTCCCTACACATGTGCCCAGTGCGGTAAGGGCTTCATCTGCTCCACCACGCTGCTGTCCCATCAGCAGGTGCATGCCAGCGACCGTCCTGTCCCCAACCCGGTGTGTGGAGAGCGCTTTGCCATGGCCTCCCATGCCCTGTCTCACCAGAGTGTGCACACCAGTGGCCAGTCCTACGACTGCCCGTACTGCGGTGAGGCGTTTGACAGCTCGCGGGGGTTGCGGCAGCACCGGCGGGCCCACGCCGGCGAGCGACTGCTCCCACTGCGGCAAGCATCTCAAGAGTGCATGGGGGCTGCGGCAGCACCCGTGGATACACACTAGAGAGAGACCCTTTGTGTGCACTGAGTGTGGCAAAGGTTTCACCCGCATGTCCAGCCTGTGGCAGCACTGCCGTACCCACAGCGGTGAGCGTCCCTTCCCCTGCCTGTCCTATGGTAAGGGCTTCACCCGCCTTGACCACCTGCTGGAGCACCGGCGAGTCCACACCGGCCAGCGCGCCCCTTCACCTGCCCACTCTGGCAAGGTCTTTGGCCACTCCTCCAGCCATGCTGTTTAGGATGACACAAAATGCTGGAAGGAATGAGTAACGTTTCGGGTCATTTCTTCCATCTCCCATTCCTCTCCAGAGGTGCTGCCTGTTACTCCAGCATTTTGTGTCATTTTTTGTAAACCAGCATCTGCATTTCCTTGTTCCTTGTTAACCATCTCTGCACCTTCCCCAAAGCCTCAACATCAGACCTGTAATGGAGTGATCAGAACTGTATGCAATACTCCAAATGCTACCTGACCAATGTCCCTTAAAGCTGCACATATACATTCCTCTCTCTCCCCCCTCCCTACACCGTCCTTTCTCCCCTCCACTCGTACACAAATTCTCACCACCCCACCCTCCAGCGCCCCCCTCGCTCACACACCCCCTCTCTCGCTCCCAGTTTCTCTCACACACTCCCCTTCTCGCTCCCTGTTTCTCTCACACTCCCCCTCGCGCTCCCTGTCTCTCTCACACACCCCCTCTCCCGCTCTCTGTCTCTCTCACACACACCCTCAACACCCCTTCCCTCCGGTGCCTCTCCCAGGCAGAAATAAAAAGCTTCCCCCCCTCCCCACGTGTCCCCCGTCCCTCTCCCACACCCCCTCTCTGTCCCTCTCTCTCACGCACACACACACACTCCCTCTCTCTTCTCTCTCACACACACTCCTCTCTCACACACACACCCTCTTTCTCTCGCACACATGCACCCCTCTCTTGCTGTCTCTCACACAACCTCCCTCTTGCTCTCGCGCACACACCCTCTCTCTCTTGCTCTCTCTCTCACACATTCTCACACACGCCCTCTTACATACTCATTCTCACACACACATTCTCACACACACTCTCACACACACACACTCTCACACATGCACCCTGACACTCTCTCACACACATTCTCACACACGCTCTCTCACATTCATTCTCACACACACACTCACACACACATTCTCACACACACACTCTCTCACACACTCACTCACTCACACATGCACCCTCACACTCTCTCACACATGCTCTCTGACACACACAGCACCTCTCACACACGCTCTCACATACATTCTCACACACATTCTCACACACGGTCTTTCAAACACGCACTCTCTCCTTGTATCTAGACTGGGTGTGAATTTCACCCTACACTTGCACTCAGTCCGCCAAGTCCTGCTGGAGCTCCCGGTTGCCAACGACTTTAACTCCTCTTCACACTCCCACACTAATCTTTCTGTCCTGGGCCACCTCCATTGCCAGAGTGAGGTTGAAAGAGCTAATAGTTAAATCTAAAACATGCTTTTGTTCTTCTACAAAAGCATGGTCTAGTAGAACAAAAGAATGGCTCGGTGCCAAGTCTCAGATTCAGATTCCGATTCAAACTTTATTGTCATTGTGCAGTGTACAGTACAGAGACAACGAAATGCAGTTAGCATCTCCCTAGAAGCGCGACATAGAATATGAGCAATAAATAAATATATTTACGTGCATACAGTCATAGTAGTGCAATTATTTTTTTCCTGGTGGAAGGGGTGTCCGGGGTGGGGGGTGATTGGCAATCAGCGAGGTACAGTGTTGAGTAGTGTAACAGCCGCAGGGAAGGAGCTGTTCCTGGACCTGCTGGTCCGGCAACGGAGAGACCTGTAGTGCCTCCCGGATGGTAGGAGGGTAAACAGTCTGTGGTTGGGGTGAGAGCAGTCCTTGACGATGCTTCGCAGACAATGCTTGCTTTGGACAGACACAATGGAGGGGAGTGAGGAACCGGTGATGCATTGGGCAATTTTCACCACCCTCTGCAGTGCTTTCCGGTCAGAGAAATAGCAGTTGCCATACCATACTGTGATACAGTTGGTAAGGATGCTCTCGATGGTGCAGCAGTAGAAGTTCACCAGAATCTGAGGAGACAGATGGACCTTTAGTCTCCTCAGGAAGAAGAGTCTGAATGACTTTGCAAATTATATGGAACACAATATGGAGGACAGGTCTTTTTAATAAATAAATTTTGATGGAAGCCTGCATATACTTCTTTCAAGGGGGGAGAGGATTGGGGGAAACTTTTTTTCAGGATCTTACGTTCCCGGAGATGTGATCAATTTTCAGAGCACATTCTCCTGGCTCTGCGGCCTACCATCGAAGGAGCTGGAAGCCTCCTCGGACTGTCGTGAACTTAACATCGGAGCTGATCCCTTGCCTGGGATCGCTCCCACCGTGACCATTGCAGACTTACCATCAAGGTCTCGCAGTCTTCAGGTGAGGCCGAGTAGGGAACTCCAACGCCGCGGAAGGTTCGACCAGCCCCGACGCGAGATTTGATCGCCCGGCGCGGGGTAGCTGACATCCCCCTTGATCGCCTCGACACGGAGGCCTTGAACGCCGCTGGCTACGGGAGTCAAGATCGTCCTGTCAATGGGGGCTCGAGGCCCACGACCGAGGAAGAGCTAAGGGAAGGACTTGAACTTTATTTTGCCTTCCATCACAGTGAGCAATGTGTAGGAGTCACTGTGGAGGATGTTTCATGTTAAAATGTGTTTTTGAGTGATCTGTTACTTTTAATTGTTTGACCTGGCCAATGAAATTCCTCGTATGTAGCAAAACATACTGGCGAATAAAGTGTGATTCTGATTCTGATAAAGAAGCCAAGATTGGAAAAAAAAAGCTGATGCTGCAGAGATAAGTAATAACTTGTTATTGGATGCACTTGATTTGGACCCAGCTTTTCCTATATTCTGAAAGGCTACAGAATCTTTGAGTCGTAACATATTCAGACTTGGTAGGAGTGTTTTACTGATAAGAAAAATGTATAATTGTGCTAACTTTCCTTTGTTCTGAGAGTGGAGCCCGTGAAGCACTGAGCAACGTTTGTGCTCATTGTAGATCTTGCCACTCACGGCTGGAAAGTCAATTAAAGATTGCCATGGTTTACCATTAACAATTTAGTTGCTATCTGCTTTTTAAGAGACGAATTTTGACAAGTTGACACGCAAGCTGGAGGAACAGCAGTGTCCAGACCCGACAGGTCGCCCGTCCATTTCCCTCCAAAGTGCCGGTAGAACTCAGCAGGTCAGCCAGCCGTGGTGGGAAACGGATAAAGAAGTGTTCCTTATATAAGCCCTCCTTTATATCGAAGTCACGTAAGTGACTACATGAAGAGCCCGCCAGCCCGCATGCGCATCAATACGTCGACGATTGGCGCGAGAATCGGAGCAGTTTGAAACTGCTCGGGCAGGTAAGGAGGTTTTTGATTTCAGGAATGGGCCGCTGCTCCGAAAATAGGGGCAGAGAGCCCGGAGAAGCTGGCACAACTTGTGCAGCTGCCGCTGTGGAGGCTCGATAAGGAGCGGGCGGTTCAAATTTTTCGTCTGACGGCTCGGCCGGGACAGCAACCGCCGTGGAAGCTCCATAGAGGAGCTGGCGGCTAAAAATAGCGGCTGGCGGCTAAAAATAGCGGCTGACGGCTCGGCCGGCACAATGACCGCCGTGGAGGAATGGGGCTCAAAGTCAAAGTAGCCTTTATTGTCATTCAGACCTTGGTCTGAACGAAATTTCGTTGTCTTGCAGTCCTACATATAGTAAAAATGAAAAAAACACACAATAAAAACAAATTGACATCCACCACAGTGAGTTCACCAGGCACCTCCTCACTGTGATGGAAGGCAAAAGTCTTCAGTTTTTGTCTCTTCCCTTCTTATTCTCCCTCTGCGCCGAGGCGATCCAGGCTTCAGATGGTGTGACCCCGCGGGGCGATGGTAAGTAATGTCAGTCCCGCGGCTGAATCCGAGCTCCGCGAATGGGTCGGTTCAACTCCGTGGCCCGGAGTGGTCGAAGCTGCCGAAGCTGTGGCCCTCCAGTCCAGCGGACGCAGCTGTTGTTGCAGGAGCTCCGGAGAACAAGTCACCAACTTGTGACGTGCGAGCTCCCGACGATGTCCACTGGCCGAGCCTCTGAGGTCGGGTTGCCGCTGCCGGTACGGCGCCCCAGCTCCGAGGTCGGGTTGCCGCTGACGCTGCCCCAGCACCGAGGTCGGGTCGCCGCTGCCGTCGGAACACCACAGCGCCGGAGTCGGACCGCTGCCCCAGCAGGGAGCAGGCAGCTGTTCGGAGCATCTGACGGGCGAGGCCTGTTCAGACACCTCCTTTGCCATTTGTGTACCTTCAGTGAATTATGAATTATGTCCAAAAAATGCTCACTGGAGTCATTATGGCCTTTTGCAAGTCAGTAGATGGGACTCAACTCTCGGAAGTGCAGAAAGCTGCATTAACACTTCTCTGTAATACACAGTTGGGGCTATTTCCTTCACAAAAATGTTATAAGGCATGAGATAATTCCCAAAATGGCTAATTTTTCAGGGCCAGTGACGTGCAGCCTGCATTGTATCTCTTCAGAGAGGACATATAGCAAGTTGAAGACTTCCAGGGGGATTTTAAGACGGCTGCGGGGGTGGAGTGCCATCCTATGTGGGCAAACCTCCAGTATTCCGGCAAGTTTTCACCCCCGAATTCAAGGGGCAGGATGCGTAGTTGAAGCTCCGGAAAGGAGCAGTCGGGAGTCACTAGCTGGCCCTGCAAGTCACCAGCTGACCCTGTTGAACCAAGCTTGCAGTAATGGAAGGCATGACCTGTCTAGTGAGCCCCTATTGAGGCTCCGAAGGAGCAGCAGGCCAAAGGAGCAGCCTGTCGATCCAGGCTGGGAGAAACTGGCAGCTCGATCTGCACAGTCAGCTCCAGCAAAGGCTCCAAAAAAGGCAGAAGGATCAGCCTGTCGAGGCAGGCCCGGTAAATGGCAGGCGCGGCCTGGGGTCTCCACTAGGGGGGCGCTGCATTGGTGGCAGCCTCTGCCTACAGCCTGTACGTCTTTTCAATCGTTTTTTTTTATTTTCAGTTAGTTTAATGTCTGTTTTGGGGGGAAACTTTAACTTTTCTATGTGTGGGAGGGGGCAGGGTAAGGGGGAAACCGTTTCCCAGTCGCTTCCTGGCGGGGACCCGACTATTTCTCCGAGTCATGTCCTCACCCCCTCCTCGCGGCCTACCAGCTGGATCGGAGCGGCCTTTCCTACCGGGGACCGGGAACTGGACCAGAGCGACAACAGCGTCGGCGCAGCGCTGGATTCACCACGGAGCGGTCGATCCCTACCTGGGTCGCCGTTTGGAGCTCCGGAGCGTTGGGCCGCTGCTCCAACATCGTGGAGCTCTGGTTTGGAGAGCTTCTAACGCGGGCGGTGCTGACCGTCATCACGGAGTCTTGGGGCTCCTTGCAGAGGGCCGCCAGCATCAGTCTCCGCCCGGCGCGGCCTGCGGACTTTGGGAGCCGCAGACTCCGGTAGGAGGTGGCCTACTCTGTTGTCCAGGCTGCTGAGGATGTCCCCCAGCCACGACGTCAGACTTACATCACCCCCGGCGAACGGGACTGAACATCGGGCTGCCCGTAGCGGCAACTGCGGAGAGCTCGGTGAGGCCCCGACCACGGGTGAACATTGGGGAACATTGGAGGAAGAGACTGACTTTGGTGCCTTCCCTCACAGTGGGAAACTTTGATTCTGCTGTGTGGGGATGTTTTTATGTTAAATTCTATCGTGTGTTGGATTCTATATTTTTATTGTATGGCTGTATGGAAATCTCATTTCACTGTGCCATCTGGCACATGTGACAAATAAATGTATCTTGTATCTTGTATCTTCAGTGAGCTCCGCTAAGGAGCAGAAGGGGCCTATCAAACCAGGCTGGGAATAACTGGTAGCGTGACCTGCACAGTAAAGCTCCAGCAAGGCTCCAAGAAGCAGTCTGACATTCTTGCCAGAGAGGGAGTACAGAGAAGGTTCACCAGACTGATTCCTGGGATGTCAGGACTTTCATATGAAGAAAGACTGGATAGACTCGGCTTGTACTCGCTAGAATTTAGAAGATTGAGGGGGGATCTAAGAGAAATCCATAGACTGAGAACAAAGAACAAAACACCAAGTTCAGCCATCATTACATTTCTAACAGAAGCTGCATATTAATTCACCACCATTCGTGCAATCCTGTTTGTAACAGGAAATAAACGGACTGAAAATTAAATATTTTTCATATCAGGCACTGGTAACTTTTTGTGAAAGGCCACAAGATGCAAATTAGGCCACAGATGAAAACAAGAAACAATGAGAGTTAGTGGAGTGGGGAGAGAGGGACGCAAAGAGAGTTGTGAAGGTAGTTTGAATTTGTGGACATTGCGGTTCCAATGGAAACATTCCACTGGTCAATTCTTCCCTGTGCTGTTATCATGGTGATAATGGCAGCTCAATGCGAATAGCAATGAAAGCAAAGAATGAAAGAATGGGTCGACTGGGCTTGTATTCACAGGGATTTACAAGGATGAGAGGAGATCTTATAGAAACATACAAAATTCTTAAGGGGCTGGACAGGCTAGATGCAGGAAGATTATTCCTGATGTTGGGGAAGTCCAGAACAAGGGGTCACAGTTTAAGGATAAGGGGGAAGTCTTTTCAGACCGAGATGAGAAAAACATTTTTCACACAGAGAGTGGTGAATCTGTGGAATTTGCTGCCACATAAGGTAGTTGAGACCAGTTCATTGGCTATATTTAAGAGGGAGTTGTGGCTAAAGGGAGAAAGGCAGGTACAGGATACTGAGTTGGATGATCAGCCATGATCATATTGAATGGCAGTGCAGGCTCGATGGGCCGAATGGCCTACTCCTGCACCTATTTTCTATGTTTCTATGTCCCATTGGGCTCAGAAATGCTGGCAGGCATGCCTTGCACAGCAATGTCACTTTTGAGCTCCGGAAAAGAGCTGTTTTGCGTAGGATTAGGCCATCTTGCTCTGCTATAAGATCTTTGTTCTAATCTGTGGGAAATAAAGAATAAAACACGATTTGTTTCTGCCCCACACCTCCATCCCCGTCTCACAAACACACCCATGCAATTTTCGCACAGATTTCCCCCTTAATTATATCATCTCCTCGCCGGCCGCCCGCCCGCCCGCCATGAGGCTCCTTCATCAGCGAATATTTGTCTGAGCAACATCATTTTTTCTGCCATCCCCGTCTCACAAACACACACACACACACACACACAACATTTTTGCATACAATAGCCCACTTTTAATCACTTCTCTTCTCGCTCCATCGATCGATCTTATGATTATATTAATATATATATATTATATTTTTATATTTTTACTTTTTTTAACAACAATTTTTATTACAACAATTTTACGCACGGCTCTCCATCTAGCCTCTCTCTCTCTGCCTCGCTCGCTTGCTCTCATTTCCCCCCTTTCTCTCTCTCTCACTCACTCACACTAACGCACACACAAGCCTCAACGACTTCCGCCCAGTTGCACTTACCCCCATCATCACCAAGTGCTTCGAGAGGCTGGTCCTGGCACACCTCAAAAGCTGCCTACACTGGATTCCTATCAGTTTGCCTACCGCAAGAACAGGAGTACGGAGGATGCCATCTCAACGGCACTTCACTCCGCCCTCTCCCACCTCGACAACAGAGACACTTACGTAAGAATGCTGTTCATCGATTACAGCTCAGCATTCAACACCATTATACCATCAAAACTGATCACCAAACTCGGTAACCTGGGCATCGACCCCTCCCTCTGCAACTGGATACTGGACTTTCTAACCAACAGACCCCAGTCTGTTAGGTTAGAGAAGCACACCTCTTCAACCCTCACCCTGAGCACCGGCGTTCCACAGGGCTGTGTGCTGAGCCCCCTCCTCTACTCCCTCTTCACCTATGACTGCACACCTGTACATGGTACTAACACCATCATCAAGTATGCAGATGATACAACGGTGATTGGCCTCATCAGCAACAACGATGAGTCGGCCTACAGGGAGGAGGTCCAGCACTTAGCAGCATGGTGCGCTGACAACAACCTGGCCCTTAACTCCAAGAAGACCAAGGAGCTCATTGTAGACTTCAGGAAGTCCAGGGGCGGCACGCACACCCCCATCCACATTAACGGGACGGAGGTGGAACGTGTTTCTCGCTTCAGGTTCCTGGGAGTCAACATCTCCGATGACCTCTCTTGGGCCCACAATACATCAACTCTGATCAAGAAGGCTCACCAGCGTCTCTTCTTCCTGAGGAGACTGAAGAAGGTCCATCTGTCTCCTCAGATCCTGGTGAACTTCTACCGCTGCACCATCGAGAGCATCCTTACCAACTGCATCACAGTATGGTCTGGCAACTGCTCTATCTCCGACCGGAAGGCATTGCAGAGGGTGGTGAAAATTGCCCAACGCATTACCGGTTCCTCGCTCCCCTCCATTGAGTCTGTCCAAAGCAAGCGTTGTCTGCGGAGGGCGCTCAGCTTCGCCAAGGACTGCTCTCACCCCAACCATGGACTGTTTACCCTCCTACCATCCGGGAGGCGCTACAGGTCTCTCCGTTGCCGAACCAGCAGGTCCAGGAACAGCCTCTTCCCGGCGGCTGTCACTCTACTCAACAACGTACCTCGGTGACTGCCAATCACCCCCCCCCCCCCCCCCCCCCCCGGACACTTATTATTATTTATTCAAATCATTTGTTATGTCGCTCTTCCAGGGAGATGCTAAATGCATTTCGTTGTCTCTGTACTGTACACTGATAATGACAATTAAAATTGAATCTGAATCTGAATCTGACATCTAACTAGTGATCATATAACCATATAACAATTACAGCACGGAAACAGGCCATCTCGACCCTTCTAGTCCATGCCGAACACGTATTCTCCCCTAGTCCCATATACCTGCGCTCAGACCAAAACCCTCCATTCCTTTCCCGTCCATATAACTATCCAATTTATTTTTAAATGATAAAAACGAACCTGCCTCCACCACCTTCACTGGAAGCTCATTCCACACAGCCACCACTCTCTGAGTAAAGAAGTTCCCCCTCATGTTAGCCCTAAACTTATGTCCCTTAATTCTCAAGTCATGTCCCCTTGTTTGAATCTTCCCTACTCTCAGTGGGAAAAGCTTATCCACGTCAACTCTGTCTACCCCTCTCATCATTTTAAAGACCTCTATCAAGTCCCCCCTTAAACTTCTGCATTCCAAAGAATAAAGCCCTAACTTGTTCAACCTTTCTCTGTAATTTAGTTGCTGAAACCCAGGCAGCATTCTAGTAAATCTCCTCTGTACTCTCTCTATTTTGATGACATCCTTCCTATAATTAGGCGACCAAAATTGTACACCATATTCCAGAATTGGCCTCACCAATGCCTTGTACAATTTTAACATTACATCCCAACTTCTATACTCAATGCTCTGATTTATAAAGGCCAGCACACCAAAAGCTTTCTTTACCACCCTATCTAGATGAGATTCCACTTTCAGGGAACTGTGCACAGTTATTCCCAGATCCCTCTGTTCACCTGCATTCTTCAATTCCCTACCATTTACCATGTACGTCCTATTTTGATTTGTCCTGCCAAGATGTAGCACCTCACACTTATCAGCATTAAATTCCATCTGCCATCTTTCAGCCCACTCTTCCAACTGGCATAAATCTCTCTGTAGACTTTGAAAATCTACTTCATTATCCACAACCCCACCTATCTTAGTATCATCTGCATACTTACTAATCCAATTTACCACAACATCATCCAGATCATTGATGTACATGACAAACAACAGTGGACGCAACACAGATCCCTGTGGCACCCCACTAGTCACTGGCCTCCAACCTGACAAACAACCATCCACCATTACTCTCTGGCATCTCCCATTAAGCCACTGTTGAATCCATCTTGCTACTCCACCATTAATACCCAACCATTGAACCTTCTTAGCCAACCTTCCATGAGGAACCTTGTCAAAGGCCTTACTGAAGTCCATATATACAACATCCACTGCTTTACCCTCATCAATTTCCCGTAACCTCTTCAAACAATTCAAGAAGATTAGTCAAACATGACCTTCCAAGCACAAATCCATGTTGACTGTTCCTAATCAGACCCTGTTTATCCAGATGCTTATATATATTATCTCTAAGTATCCTTTCCATTAATTTGCCCACCACTGACGTCAAACTAACAGGTCTATAATTGCTAGGTTTACTCTTGGACCCCTTTTTAAACAATGGAACAACATGCGCAGTACGCCAATCCTCCGGTACTATTCCCGTTTCTAATGACATTTGAAATATTTCTGTCATAGCCCCTGCTATTTCTACACTAACTTCCCTCAATGTCCTAGGGAATATCCTGTCCGGACCTGGAGACTTATCCACTTTTATATTTCTCAAAAGTGTCAGTACTTCCTCTTCTTTGAATCTCATAGTTTCCATAGCTACTCTACTTGTTTCCCTTACCTCACATAATTCAATATCCCTCTCCTTGGTGAATACCGAAGAAAAGAAATTGTTCAATATCTCCCCCATCTCTTTTGGCTCTGCAGATAGCTGTCCACTCTGACTCTCTAATGGACCAATGTTATCCCTCGTTATAATTTTGCTATTAATATAGCTGTAGAAACCCTTTGGATTTACTTTCACCTTACTTGCCAAAGCAACCTCATATCTTCTTTTAGCTTTTCTAATTTCTTTCTTAAGATTCTTTTTACATTCTTTATACTCCTCAAGCATCTCATTTACTCCATGCTGCCTGTAATTATTGTAGATCTCTCTCTTTTTCCGAACCAAGTGTCCAATTACCCTTGAAAACTATGGCTCTTTCCAATTTCAACCGAACAGGGACATAAAGATTCTGTACTCTTAAAATTTCACATTTAAATGTACTCCATTTCTCTTCCACATCTTTCCCATAAAACAAACTGTCCCAATTTGCTCCTTTTAAATCCTTTCGCATCTCCTCAAAGTTAGCCTTTCTCCAATCAAAAATCTCAACCCTAGGTCCAGTTCTGACCCTCTCCATAATTATATTGAAACTAATGGTATTGTGATCACTGGTCCCGAACTGTTCCCCAACGCATACCTCTGTCGCCTGACCTGTCTCATTTCCTAACAGGAGGTCCAGCACCACCCCTTCTCTAGTAGGTACTTCTATGTAGTGCTGCAAAAACTATCCTGCACACATTTTACAAACTCCAACCCATCCAGCCCATTTACAGAATGTGTTTCCCAGTCTATGTGTGGATAATTGAAATCTCCCACAATCACTACCTTGTGCTTACTACTAATATCTGCAATCTCCTTACATATTTGCTCTTCCAATTCTCGCTCCCCATTTGGCGGTCTATAATACACTCCTATAAGTGTTGCTACCCCTTTCCCATTTCTCAGTTCCACCCAAATAGCCTCCTTAGACGAGCCCTCTAATCTATCCTGCCAAAGCACTGCTGTAATATCTTCCCTGATAAGCAATGCAACACCTCCACCTCTTGCCCCTCCAATTCTATCACATCTGAAGCAACGAAATCCTGGAATATTTAGTTTCCAATCACAGCCCTCCTGCAACCATGTTTCACTGATCGCCACAACATCATACTTCCAGGTGTCAATCCAGGCTCTAAGTTCATCCACCTTTCTTACAATGCTCCTAGCATTAAAATATACACATTTAAGAAACCCACCCTCTCTTATTCTCTGTTTATTGTCTTTTTCTTCTCTCTCCCCTACATTTTGGGTCAGTGCTACCATTCTCTGCCTCCTGCCTCACACACTGACTGCTAGCTTTCCCAATTTGAGTCCGTCCCCCCAACCATACTAGTTTAAAGTCTCCCCAGTAGCCTTTGCAAATCTTCCCGCCAGAATATTGGTCCCCCTCGAGTTCAAGTGCAACCCGTCCTTTCTGTACAGGTCGCACCTTCCCCAAAAGAATTCCCAATGATCCAGAAACTTGAATCCATACCCACTGCACCAGTCCCTCATCCACTCATTTATCCTCCACCTCGCTCCATTCCTACTCTCACTGTCGCGTGGCACAGGCAGTAATCCTGAGATTGTTACCTTTACAGTCCTTCTCCTTAACTCTCTACCTAACTCCCTAAATTCTTCTTTCAGGTCCTCTTCTCTTTTTTTACCTATGTCGTTGGTACCTATATGTACCACAACCTCAGGCTCCTCTCCCTCCCATTTCAAGATTTCTTGGACACGTTCAGACACATCCCTGACCCTGGCACCAGGGAGGCAAACTACCATCCGGGTCTCCTGTCTGCGTCCACAGAATCGCCTATCCGACCCCCTGACTATAGAGTCCCCTATTACAATTGCCCTCCTCTTCTTTTCCTTACCCTTCTGAGCAACAGGACCGGTCTTTGTGCCCGAGGCCCGGCCGCTGTCGCTGCCCCCAGGTAGGCTGTCTCCCCCACCCTTACTCAAACATGAGTACTTATTTTCAAGGTGTACAGCCACCGGGGTACTCACCAGTCCCTGCCTCTGCCCGTTGCCCTTCCTAACTGTGAGCCAGTTTTCTGTCTCCCGTGGTCTTGGAGTGACCACCTCCCTGTAACTCCTTTCTATGACCTCCTCGCTCTCCCTGAGCAGACAGAGGTCATCGAGTTGCTGTTCTGGGTTCCTAACACGGCCCCTGATCGAAAAGATGACTAATTCTGTACCTACGTCTCTCTCTCTCTCTCTCTCCCTCTGATTTAAGAAATTCCTGCTCATCTCCTTCCTAAAGGAATGTCTTTTAATTCTGAGGCTGTGGCCACTGGTCCTAGACTCCTCCACTAGTGGAAACATCCTCTCCAACTCCACTCCATACCAGGCTGGGACAGACGGCAACAGCTTCACACCATGTCCCAAAGCTCGTGTCCTGTCCTGCATCACCCAAGGCAGAAGAGACGTTATAGGAGAGGGCAAGCACCGTAACAAAGTAGCTCACGGTGGTTTGGGTAACTTTCAGGAAAGTCAATGCATGTCATATCATGAATATTACTGAAGAACGGTCTTATAGAAACATAGAAAATAGGTGCAGGAGTAGGCCATTCGGCCCTTCGAGCTTGCACCGCCATCCAATATGATCATGGCTGATCATCCAACTCAGTATCCTGTACCTGCCTTCTCTCCATACACCCTGATCCCTTTAGCCACAAGGGCCACATCTAACTCCCTCTTAAATATAGCCAACAAACTGGCCTCAACTACCTTCTGTGGCAGAGAATTCCAGAGATTCACCACTCTCTGTGTGAAAAAATGTTTTCCTCATCTCGGTCCTAAAAGATTTCCCCCTTATCCTTAAACTGTGACCCCTTGTTCTGGACTTCCCCAACATCGGAAACAATCTTCCTGCATCTAGCCTGTCAAACCCCTTAAGAGTTTTGTAAGTTTCTATAAGATCCCCCCTCAATCTTCTAAATTCTAGCGAGTACAAACCGAGTCTATCCAGTCTTTCTTCATATGAAAGTCCTGACATCCCAGGAATCAGTCTGGTGAACCTTCTCTGTACTCCCTCTATGGCAAGAATGTATTTCATCAGATTAGGAGACCAAAACTGTACGCAATACTCCAGGTGTGGTCTCACCAAGACCCTGTACAACTGCAATAGAACCTCCCTGCTCCTATACTCAAATCCTTTTGCTATGAATGCTAACATACCATTCGCCTTCTTCACTGCCTGCTGCACCTGCGTGCCTACTTTTAATGACTGGTGTACCATGCCACCCAGGTCTTGTTGCATCTCCCCCTTTCCTAATCGGCCACCATTCAGATAAAAGTCTACTTTCCTGTTTTTGCCACCAAAGTGGATAACCTCACATTTATCCACATTATACTGCATCTGCCATGCATTTGCCCACTCACCCAGCCTATCCAAGTCACCTTGCAGCCTCCTAGCATCCTCCTCAGAGCTAACACTGCCCCCCAGCTTCGTGTCATCCGCAAACTTGGAGATGTTGCATTCAATTCCCTCGTCCAAATCATTAATATATATCGTAAATAGCTGGGGTCCCAGCACTGAGCCTTGCGGTACCCCACTAGTCACTGCCTGCCATTCTGAAAAGGACCCGTTTACTCCTATTCTTTGCTTCCTGTCTGCCAGCCAGTGTACTATCCACATCAATACTGAACCCCCAATACCGTGTGCTTTAAGTTTGTATACTAATCTCTTATGTGGGACCTTGTCGAAAGCCTTCTGAAAGTCCAGATATAACACATCCACTGGTTCTCCCTTATCCACTCTACTAGTTACATCCTCGAAAAATTCTATAAGATTCGTCAGACATGATTTACCTTTCATAAATCCATGCTGACTTTGTCCAATGATTTCACCACTTTCCAAATGTGCTGCTATCCCATCTTTAATAACTGATTCTAGCAGTTTCCCCACTACCGACGTTAGACTAACTGGTCTGTAATTCCCTGTTTTCTCTCTCCCTCCCTTTTTAAAAAGTGGGGTTACATTAGCTACCGTCCAATCCTCAGGAACTACTCCAGAATCTAAAGAGTTTTGAAAAATTATCACCAGTGCATCCACTATTTCTGGGGCTACTTCCTTAAGTACTCTGGGATGCAACCTATCAGGCCCTGGGGATTTATTTGCCTTTAATCCATTCAATTTACCTAACACCACTTCCCGGCTAACCTGGATTTCACTCAGTTCCTCCATCTCATTTGACCCCCGGTCCCCTGCTATTTCCAGCAGATTATTTATGTCTTCTTTAGTGAAGACAGAACCAAAGTAGTTATTCAATTGGTCTGCCATGTCCTTGTTCCCCATGATCAATTCACCCGTTTCTGACTGCAAGGGACCTACATTTGTTTTAACTAATCTTTTTCTCTTCACAGACCCGAAATATAATCTATACCTTTTCTCCAGCGACCCACTGAGTTACTCCAGCAGTCTGTGACATGTCACCTATCTATGTTCTCCACAGATGCTGCCTGACCCACTGAGTTACTCCAGCAGTCTCTGACATGTCACCTAGCCATGTTCTCCACAGATGCTGCCTGACCCACTGAGTTACTCCAGCACTCTGTGACATGTCACCTATCCATGTTCTCCACAAATGCTGCCTGACCCGCTGAGTTACTCCAGCACTTGGCGCCAGCGGCCAATGGGAGTGGTCCCGCTCCCCTCAACATCACAAAGGACCAGGGAACGCCTCCTCCTTTCGTCCGACCAATCAGAGCCGCGTCCCCACTGCAGGAGACTGCGTTCTATAGGTCAGGCCGTAGGCCCGCCCCTCGGACCCTCCGCCAATCGGAGCCTCCCATCCCGCCCTGGCAACGGTTGCCAGGGCGAGAGAGAGATAGAGAGAGAATAAAGATAGTGAGAGAGAGGGAGATAGAGAGAGATAGAGAGAGGGAGATAGAGGGAGAATAAAGATAGAGAAAGAATAAAGATAGAGATAGAGAGAGAATAAATACAAAGGCAGACAAAATAACTAACCTACAAATAACACCCGCTGAGGAGCAAATGGAAAGGCCACAAGGAGTTCGTGTTGGAAGTAACCGGTGATTGATTAAAACTGGTGCGCACCAGGAGACCAGTCAAAGCTGAGCTCCTGAGCACGACTTTGGTTCAGCTTTTACATTCCCAGCTGACAAAATTACACAGAAATTAGATTAACAGTGTGAAAAAAGGGTTATTAGAGATGGTTGATTTATACTAGAACTCTGAAATATAACTTTGAAAGAAATAAGGTGTCAGCAGAAGCCAGACTGCTAGTAGAATAGAAAGTAACAATATACAGAACAGAGAGAAATTCTAGATAAAAAGTAGCAATAGAAATACTTCAGCAGGAGTTTTAAAGGAAAATAGAACAAAGGCAAGAAGGACACGAGGTCACGCTCAAATACACATGCTTAATGAGATTATATGAATATGTACTCACGCCCACTATGACAAGATGCCTAATTTAAATGCACATGCAATGCATGTAATAGGAGGTAACCTTGACGTCAGGGGAGGTGTCTTTGACGTTCTCGTGGGAATCTGGGCTTTATGTTATGATTGGAAGAAGCTCAATGGGGAGGGATGAGGGTGTGACAATAGTGAACCGAAATGTATATAGAAAGCATCTCCATCTTCGTTGTGTCTCTAGAGGGCGACAGAGGGGCACCCTTTTCTGCGCAGAAATGTAATAAATGAGATAAACTTGTTTCTCTGACTTTGTCTCTGAGCATTTGTGAATTTGAATCTCACAACAGTAAAACCAGGTCTGGATTGCAGAATGGAGGTACTGAAATACTTAATTAGGTGACAAACTAGGTCTTGGTTACAGAATGACAATTATCCACAAGTCTAACATAGTTCACAGTAGAAGGCAGACACAGAATGCTGGAGTAACTCAGCGGGTATGGCAGCATCTATGGAGAGAAGGACTGGGTGACGCTTTGGGTTGAGTTTGAAGAAGGGTCTTGACCCGAAATGTCATCCATTCTTTCTCTCCATGGCTGTTGTCTCACCCGCTTTTTTCCTCCAGCATTTTGTGTCTAACTTCGATTTTACCAACATCTGCAGTTCTTTCTTGCACATTAGTTGCAAGTAGATCCAGTTTTCAGTTACAATGATGTTCCTGAATCTTGGGTGTCCTCACTGCTACATTCCATGTCTCCAGGTTTAGGCTTTGTCTGTGGTTCCCTGTCACCACATTAGCACAATTCACATCCCTATTTACTAGTTATTAGCCCTCACTATACTGTCCCCTACAACAGACACTCCCATTCCCCCTTCATCCCACGGATCCCGTGCCGATCAGCCACCCCTGCACACTAACACTATCTTACACATGCTTGGAACAATTTACAACCTTACCAAGTCAACTGGCCACAAACCTGTATGCCTTTGGAGTGTGAGAGGAAGCAGGAGCACCCGGAGAAAACCCACGCGGGTCACGGGGAGAACGTATGGGGAAAAGGCACACTAATGGGTAGGCATCAGACGTTGCCATAGATATGACCGTGATCCATCCGTATCAGAAATTATTTTTACGCAGTGAAGCTGCTTGGCATTAACTACAGTGGTTGTTGAATTAAATAGCTTTGAAAAACAAGAATAGGGCATCAAGAAATGCCACCCTACAGTTGTATGTTGCAGGATGTTGGTGTCCAGTATCAAACATTTCACAGTTGTTAGGCTGAATGGCCTGTTCCTGTGCAGTAACTTCCATACAATTCACCCTTGTTTATGCAGCCATTACATTACTGATGGGTTAACTCTGCCTTGCTCTATCACCCCTGTTTTAACAGGAAATCCATAGACTGAGAACAAAGAACAAAACACCAAGTTCAAATCAGCCATCATTACATTTATAACAGAAGCAGCATATTAATTCACCACCATTTGTGCAATCCTGTTTGAAACAGGAAATAAACGGATTAAAAATAAAGTACTTTTCATATCAGGCACCGGTAACATTTTGTGAAAGACCACAAGATGCAAATTAGGCCACAGATGAAAACAAGAAACAATGAGAGTTAGTGGAGTGGGGAGAGAGTAGTACAAAGAGAGTTGTCAAGGTAGTTTGAATTTGTGGACATTGCGGTTCCAATGGAAACATTCCACTGGTCAATTCTCTCCTGTGCTGTTATCATGTTGATAATGGCAGCTCAATGAGAACAAGGCATGAAAGCAAAGAATGAAAGAATGGGTCGACTGGGCTTGTATTCACTGGGATTTACAAGGATGAGAGGCGATCTTATAGAAACATATACAATTCTTAATGGTTTGGACAGGCAAGATATAGGAAAAATGTTCCCGATGTTGGGAGAGTCCAGAACCAGGGGTCGCACTTTAAGAATAAGGGGTAGACCATTGGGGACATAGATGAGGAAAACCTTTTTCAGCCAGAGAGTTGGGAATCTGTGGAATTCTCTGCCAACGAAGACAGTGGAGGCCACTTCACTGGATGTTTTCAAGAGACAGTTAGATTTAGGTCTTCGGGTTAAAGGAATGAAGGGATATGGGGAAAAAGCAGGAACGGGATACAGGTTTTAGATGATCATATTGAATGGTAGTGCTGGCTCGGAGGGCCAAATGGCCCACCCTGGAACCTATTTGTCTATGTTTCTATCTTCCAATGGCAAACAGAGCAAAAGACGGAAAAAAAAACAAGAGAGGGATTGTCCAAAGGGAGAAGGAGACATGAAATGAACAGCTGGAGAGACACCGTGTGGGAGAGACAAGCTAGTCAATAGAAGGGCAGAAGAAGGAAGTGTTTGAGTTGTAGAGAGAGGGTGTTAGTGGGCAGTGAAAGGTGAGAGAAATGGAAACAGTTTATTCATGACAGATTGAAGTCACAGGCAGAATTTTTCATATTTCCCAATTTGCACCAATCTGGTTCACCTGTGACTGCTTGGTGAGACCACACCTGGAGTATTGCGTACAGTTTTGGTCTCCTAATCTGAGGAGGGACATTCTTGCCATGGAGGGAGTGCAGAGAAGGTTCACCAAACTGATTCATGGGATGGCAGGACTTTCATATGAAGAAAGACTGGATAGACTCGGCTTGTACTCGCTAGAATTTAGAAGATGGAAGAGGGATCTTATTGAAACGTACAAAATTCTTAAGGGGTTGGACAGGCTAGATGCAGGAAGATTATTCCCGATGTTGGGGAAGTCCAGAACAAGGGGTCACAGTTTAAGGATAAGGGGGAGGTCTTTTAGGACCGAGATGAGAAAATCATTTTTTACACAGAGAGTGGTGAATCTGTGGAATTCTCTGCTACAGAAGGTAGTTGAGGCCAGTTCATTGGCTATATTTAAGAGGGAGTTAGATGTGGCCCTTGTGGCTAAAGGGATGAGGGGATATGGAGAGAAGGCAGGTACAGGATACTGAGTTGGATGATCAGCCATGATCATATTGAATCGCGGTGCAGGCTCGAAGGGCTGAATGGCCTACTCCTGCACCTATTTTCTATGTTTCTATGTTTCTAATCCTGGTCATAAAATTCAAAATCTGGTTATAAATGCCCTGTATGGCCTTGGCCTTCGCTATCACATATCCCCCACCATTACTTTCAGAGGTTGGCTCTCTCGGCCACACTAATTCTGACCTGTTATCCACAAATTTAACAGCTTCACAATTCACGGCTTTGTCTTAATTTAAATCATTAATATATATTGTAAATAGCTGCGGTCCCAGCACCGTGCCTTGCCCCACTAGTCACTGCCTGCCTTTTCGAAAGGGACACGTTAATCTGTATGCTTTGTTTCCTGTCTGCAAACCAATTTTCTATCCATGTCAGCACTCCACCATGTGCCCTAGTTTTGCCCACTAATCTCCTATGTGGGACCTTTTCAAATGCTTTCTGAAAGCCCAGGTACACTACATCCACTGGCTCTCCCTTGTCCATTTTCCAAGTTACATCCTGAAAAAATTCCAGAAGATTAGTCAAGCATGATTTCCCCTTCGTAAATCCATGTTCTTCTTCTTGCCTGTGGCGTGCACAGCCTAAAGCTGTAGGACAACTTGTTCTATTTGATCTTATGTGATTGTGCACGCCGGGTTGATTGCATTCGTCGAAACAGGGCAGACCAGGTGAAGGTTGCAATCTCCCACCCCTTAAATCTATGTTGACTCGGAACGATCCTGTTACTGCTATCCAAATGTGCCGCTATTTCATCTTTTATAAATGACTACAGCATCTTCCCCACCACCGATGTCAGGCTAACTGGTCTATAAATCCCTGTTTTCTCTCTCCCGCCTTTCTTAAAAAGTGGGATAATATTAGCTACCCACCAATCCACAGGATCTGATCCTGAATCTATAGAACATTCGAAGATTATCACCATTTCTAGAGCCACTTCCTTATGTACCCTGGGATGCAGACCATCAGGCCCTGGGGATTTATCAGCCTTCAGCCCCATCAATAGGCAATAGACAATAGGTGCAGGAGTAGGCCATTCGAGCCAGCACCGCCATTCAATGTGATCATGGCTGATCATGCACATTAGTACTCCGTTCCTGCCTTCTCCCCATATCCCCTGACTCCACTATCTTTTAGAGTCCTTTCTAGCTCTCTCTTGAAAGTATCCAGAGAACTGGCCTTCACCCCCTTTTGAGGCAGAGAATTCCACAGACTCACAACTCTCTATGTAAAAAAGTGTTTCCTCGTCTACGTTCTAAATGGCTTACCCCTTATTCTTAAACTGTGGCCCCTGGTTCTGGACTCCCCCAACATCGGGAACATGTTTCCTGCCTCTAGCATGTCCAAACCCTTAATAACCCTATATGTTTCAAAAAGTTACCCTCTCATCCTTCTAAATTCCAGAGTATAAAAGCCCAGCCGCTCCATTCTCTCAGCATATGACAATCTCACCATCCCGGGATTTAACCTTGTGAACATATGCTGCACTCCCTCAATAGCAAACATGTCCTTCCTCAAAGTTGGAGACCAAAACTGCACACAATACTCCAGGTGTGGTCTCACAAGGGCCCTGTACAACTGCAAAAGGACCTCTTTGCTCCTATACTCAATTCCTCTTGTTATGAAGATGAACATGCCATTCGCTTTCTTCACTGCCTGCTGTACCTGCATGCTTACTTTCATTGACTGATGAACAAGGACCCCCCGATCCCGTTGTACTTCCCCTTTTCCCAACTTGACACCATTTACATAATAAACTGCAGATTCAGATAATTCAGATAATAGTCTACTTTTCTGTTTTTGCTACCAAAGTGGATAACCTCACATTTATCCACATTAATCTGCATCTGCCATGCATCTGCCCACTCGCCCAACCTGTCCAAGTCACCCTGCATTTTCATAGCATCCTCCTCACAGTTAACACTGCCACCCAGCTTTGTGTCATCTGCAAATTTCCTAATGTTACTTGTAATCCCATCATTTAAATCATTCATATATATTTTAAATAGCTGCGGTCCCAGCACCAAGCCTTGCCCCACTGGTCACTGCCTGACATTCTGAAACGGACTCGTTAATCCCTTCTCTTTGTTTCCTATCTGCCAACCAATTTTCTATCCATGTCAGCACTCTACCCCCAATACCATGTGCCCTAATTTTGCCCACTAACCTCCTATGTGGGACATTATCAAATGATTTCTGAAAGTCCAGGCACACTACATTCACTAGCTCTCCCTTGTCCATTTTCCTAGTTACATCCTGAAAAAATTCCAGAAGATTAGTCAAGCATGATTTCCCCTTCGTAAATCCATGCTGACTCGGACTGATCCAGTTACTGCTATCCAAATGTGCCACTATTTCATCTTTTATGGTTGACTCCAGCATCCAGCACATTTGGAAAGTGGTGAAATCATTGGACAAAGTCAGCATGGATTTATGAAAGGTCTGACGAATCTTATAGAATTTTTCGAGGATGTAACTAGTAGAGTGGATAAGGGAGAACCAGTGGATGTTTTAGATCTGGACTTTCAGAAGGCTTTCGACAAGGTCCCACATAAGAGATTAGTATACAAACTTAAAGCACACGGTATTGGGGGTTCAGTATTAATGTGGATAGAAAACTGTCTGGCAGACAGGAAGCAAAGAGTAGGAGTAAACGGGTCCTTTTCAGAATGGGGTAGTGACTAGTGGGGTACCGCAAGGCTCAGTGCTGGGACCCCAGCTGTTTACAATATATATTAATGATTTGGACGAGGTAATTGAATGCAACATCCCCAAGTTTGCGGATGACACAAAGCTGGGGGGCAGTTTTGGCTGTGAGGAGGATGCTAGGAGGCTGCAAGGTGACTTGGATAGGTTGGATGAGTGAGCAAATGCATGGCAGATGCAGTATAATGTGGATAAGTGTGAGGTTATCCACTTTGGTGGCACGAACAGGAAAGTAGACTTTTATCTGAATGGTGGCCGATTAGGAAAAGGGGAGATGCAACGAGACCTGGGTGTCATGGTACACCAGTCATTGAAAGTAGGCATGCAGGTGCAGCAGGCAGTGAAGAAAGCGAATGGCATGTTAGCATTCATAGCTAAAGGATTTGAGTATAAGAGCAGGGAGGTTCTACTGCAGTTGTACAGGGTATTGGTGAGACCACACCTGGAGCATTGCATACAGTTTTGGTCTCCTAATCTGAGGAAATATATCCTTGCCATAGAGGGAGTACAGAAAAGGTTCACCACTCTGATTCCTGGGATGGCAAGACTTTCATATGAAGAAAGACTGGATAGACTCGGCTTGTACTCGCTAGAATTTAGAAGATTGAAGGGGGATCTTATAGAAACTTACAAAATTCTTAAGGGGTTGGACAGGCTAGATGCAGGAAGATTGTTCCCGATGTTGGGGAAGACCAGAACAAGGGGTCTTAGTTTAAGGATAAGGGGGAAGTCTTTTAGGACCGAGATGAGAAAAACATTTTTCACACAGAGAGTGGTGAATCTCTGGAATTCGCTGCCACAGAAGGTAGTTGAGGCCAGTTCATCGGCTATATTTATGAGGGAGTTAGATGTGGCCCTTGTGGCTAAAGGGATCAGGGGGTATGGAGAGAAGGCAGGTACAGGATACTGAGTTGGATGATCAGCCATGATCATATTGAATGGCAATGCAGGCTTGAAGGGTCGAATGGCCTACTCCTGCACCTATTTTTTATGTTTCTATGTTTCTCTGAAAAAGTTACGTTTATAACAACTAAACAGGTTTGCTTCTTAATAAACAGACAACACACAAACTGTTTGGTAGACCAGTTCAAAACTTTACTTATTATCGGCCGATGGAAGGGAGGGAGAACTCCAGTCAAGTGACCAATGTAGACACTTCACTGTCCTCAGTCCACTTCTATGAACAACAGAATTACATTGCATTATATAGTGTTTTTTTGTCACCTTAGCACATTCCACAGACATTAGTCATGGTGACAGGTACAGAAAAATATAAGTTTCTACAGAATGAATCACATCAAATGCATTTTGTCACAATACCTTAGATCAATCTAGTTTCTCCTCTCTTGTCACCTCCTCCCTCATAAATATAGGACACTTGGTTTACGACATCTTACTTTTCACATACATCAAAGAGATCCAGCTACTTCTCTGGTTCCTCTCTGTCACCTCGTCCCCCATAAACATAGGACACTTGGTGCCAGGCATCTTACATCAGAGAGATCAATCTAGCTCCTTCTCTGCTTCCTCTCTCGTCACTAGGGAGACAATGTTATAGTATTTATTATCCCACACACCGCAACCTGAGGCAAGCCTAATTTGAGACTAAATATAAACTGTAAACTAGCCCAGAATATCTTCTTATATTTTTAACCAAATTCGGCTTTATCATTCCATCCTTTTATCAACATTTTTATAACAACTACAGTCCTTGCCGAGTACATACGAAAGACCATAAGCATCTCATCAGACAAATTACTAGTACACTAGTAATACAATCAATCCAAAGTGGACAATCGTTCCCCGAGTCCCTAAAACATATTAAATGGCCACCAACCTCCCCCGGAGCTATAACCATGGAATTCAGCTCCTACCATCCTTATTTTAGCTACTTCCATTCTGATATGGGCAGCCAGGTTGGTAATGTTGGAGGAAGCATCGGGATTAAAAGTACGGCAGTGGCATTAGCAAGTGTCTCTACAGCTGAGGCCATAGTAATTAGTTCCCGTGACACTATTATATTACCATAGGACAGGAAAAGGATCATAACAATTGCTCAAAGGTACACAAAAATGCTGGAGAAACTCAGCGGGTGCAGCAGCATCTATGGAGCGAAGGAAATAGGCGACGTTTCGGGCCGAAACCCTTCTTCAGACTGATGGGGGGTAGGGGGGGAGCAGGAAGGGAAAAGGGAGGAGGAGGTGCCCGAGGGCGGGGGGATGGGAGGAAACAGCTCGAGGGTTAAGGAAGGGGAGGAGACAGCAAGGGCTAGCAAAACTGGGAGAATTCAACGTTCATGCCATCCGGACGCAAGCAACCCAGGCGGAAAATGAGATGCTGTTCCTCCAATTTGCGGTGTTGCTCACTCTGGCAATGGAGGAGACCCAGGACAGAGAGGTCGGATTGGGAATGGGAGGGGGAGTTGAAGTGCTGAGCCACCGGGAGTTCAGGTAGGTTATTGCGGACTGAGCGGAGGTGTTCGGCGAAACGATCGCCCAACCTCCGTTTAGTCTCCCCGATGTAAATCAGCTGACATCTAGAGCAGCGGATGCAGTAGATGAGGTTGGAGGAGATACAGGTGAACCTTTGTCGCACCTGGAACGACTGCTTGGGTCCTTGAAAGGAGTCGAGGGGGGAGGTGAAGGGACAGGTGTTGCATTTCTTGCGGTTGCAACGGAAAGTGCCCGGGGAGGGGGTGGTACGGGAGGGAAGGGAAGAATTGACAAGGGAGTTGCGGAGGGAGCGGTCTTTGCGGAAGGCAGACATAGGGGGAGATGGGAAGATGTGGCGAGTGGTGGGGTCACGTTGGAGGTGGCGGAAATGGCGGAGGATTATTTGTTGTTATTTGCCGGCTGGTGGGGTGAAAGGTGAGGACTATGGGGACTCTGCCCTTGTTGCGAGTGCGGGGATGGGGAGAGAGAGCAGTGTTGCGGGGTATGGATGAGACCCTGGTGCGAGCCTCATCTATGGTGGCGGAGGGGAATCCCCGTTCCCTGAAGAACGAGGACATTTCCGATGCCCTGGTGTGGAACGTCTCATCCTGGGGGCAGATGCGGCGTACGCGGAGGAATTGGGAGTAGGAGATGGAGTCTTTACAGGGGGCAGGGTGGGAAGACGTGTAGTCCAGATAGCCATGTGAGTCAGTAGGTTTGTAGTGTATGTCGGTCAGAAGTCTGTCCCCTGCGATGGAGATGGTGAGGTCAAGGAATGATAGGGAAGTGTCGGAAATGGTCCAGGTGTATTGGAGTGCCGGATGGAAGTTGGTGGAGAAGTGGATGAAGTCAGTCAGTTGTGTGTGGGTGCAGGAGGTGGCCCCAAAGCAGTCGTCAATGTAACGGAGGTAGAGGTCGGGGATGGGGCCCTGGTACGTATTGAACAAGGATTGTTCAACGTACCCGACAAAGAGGCAGGCATAGCTGGGACACATGCGTGTGCCTATAGCTACGCCTTGTGTTTGGAGGAAATGGGAGGAGTCAAACGTAAAGTTCTTGAGGGTGAGGACCAACTCCGCTAGGCGGAGGAGGGTGTCAGTGGCTGGGTATAGGTTGCTCCTCTGGTCGAGGAAGAACCGGAGGGCTTTGAGGAAATCCTGGTGGGGGATGGAGGTGTAGGGGGAGGAGCCACCTTGGTGAACGGCTGCTAGCCAGCAGCCGTCCGTTTTAAATTCGTTTTTTTTTATAGTTTTTAGTGAGTCCTGTTTTTTGTTTGTAGGGGATATGGTCTTTTAATGTGGGGTAATGTGGGTGTAAACTTTATTTCTAGGTCCCTACCTGGTCGGTGTGGCAGCCTTTTCTCCGGGCTGCCCGTCGACCCGTCCTCGTGGCCTACCAGCGGGCTTGGAGCACCGTTTCCTGGCGGGGACTGCCCAGCGCCTCGGCCTCGGCGGCGGCACAGCGCTGGAACGCCACAGCTGAGCGGAGTGGAGAGGGCGATGCCTTGCCTGGGTCGCCGCGCTGGAGCGACGCGCTGGAGCTCTGGCGAGCTGGACCGCCGAGAGCAACATCTCCGGGCTGCCGGTCTGCGGAGCGGAGAGGCGGCAGTGCGGAGAGGCGGCAGTGCGGAGAGGCGGCGCCGACTTTATCATCGGGAGCCTGGGAGCTCCAAACCGGCGCGCCCTTGTCGGCTTCGGCAGCCGCTGGCTCCAACCAGGAAGCGGCCGTTCCAGGTGGCCCAGGCGCCGAAAGGACTCTCCCGACGCAAGACCACCCGGTGAGAACGGCCAGGGACATCGGGACAATTGCGGTGGCCTCAATAGGCCTGACTTTGGGGTGAACATGGGGTGGGGACTGGACATTGTGCCTTCCCTCAAAGTGCTATCCACTGTGGGGGGATGATTTTTTTGTCTAATTGTAGTCCTGTAAGTCTGTGTCCAAGATGGCTGCCGTGAAGAGAGAGTGGACGCTGGCGCGCTTTGGCTGCCGCTGCTCTCTCTTCACACTGTGTTTTTGATTTTCTGTTTTTGGATTGAATTCTGTTTTTAATTTGTGTCTCTGTGATGTCTTTATTACTTATTTTATTCCGATTATATGTTTTTATTCCGATTACTATGTAAGGTGTCCTTGAGATGTCTGAAAGGCGCCCATTAAATAAAATGTATTATTATTATTATTAGAGTGACTGGACATCCATGGTGAAGATCAGGGGGTGAGGGCCTAGAGAGTGGAATGTGCGGAGGCGGCGGAGAGTGTCTGAGGTGTCTAGAACATAGGTGGGAAGGGATTTGACCAAGGGGGATAGTATGGAGTCAAGGTATGTGGAGATGAGTTCGGTGGGGCACGAACAAGCAGAGACAATGTGTCTGCAGGGAGAAGGTACACAAAATTGCTGGAGGAACTCAGCGGGTGCAGCAGCATCTATGGAGCGAAGGAAATAGGCGACGTTTCGGGCCGAAACCCTTCTTCAGACTGACTCTGCAGGGAGAGCCGGGTTTGTGGATTTTGGGGAGAAGGTAAAAACGGGCCGTGCGGGGCTGGGCAACGATGGGCCCAGGGCATCGGAAATGTCCTCGTTCTTCAGGGAGCTGGGATTCCCCTCCGCCACCATAGATGAGGCTCACACCAGGGTCTCATCCATGCCCCGCAACACTGCTCTCTCTCCCCATCCCCGCACTCCATATAACCATATAACAATTACAGCACGGAAACAGGCCATCTCGGCCCTACAAGTCCGTGCCGAACAACTTTTTCCCCTTAGTCCCACCTGCCTGCACTCATACCATAACCCTCCATTCCCTTCTCATCCATATGCCTATCCAATTTATTTTTAAATGACACCAACGAACCTGCCGCCACCACTTCCACTGGAAGCTCATTCCACACCGCTATCTAGTGGCGGCGCGGCTCTGGCTGCAGCGGCTCTCCGGCAGTCCTGTTTGTTTTGTGTTTTTTGGGTTGTTTATTTTCGTTTTGGTTAGTCTAGTTTTGGTTTTTAGTTTCTGTTTTGGGGGGGGGGGGTTGAAACGGGGCTTGCTGTCTCTCCCTGCGGGGGAATGCGACTTTTTTGTCGTATTCCCCTTCTCTGCCTCCTTCTGCGCTGAGGCCTAATGGCGGAGCTGGCGACCTCGAGGCTCAGGAGGCAGAGCCCGCCAGGACTCGCACTGAGCTCGCTCCCGTGAGGACGGCCCGGCTCGGGGCTGGAACAGGGCTTCCGTGAGGGGCTGTGACGCTCCCGTGAGGACGGCCGGCCCGAGGAAGGAACGGTGCGCCCGTCGGAGTGGCCGAGCTCGGGGAGGTACGGCGTTCCCAGCCCGAGGAAGGAGCGGCGCCCATGCCGGGGCGGCCCAGCCCGAGGGAGGAGCGGCGCCCAGTCGGGCGGCCCAGCCCGAGGGAGAAGCGGTGCCCAGTCGGGGCGGCCCAGCCCGAGGGAGGAGCGGCGCCCGGTCGGGGCGGCCCAGCCCGAGGGAGAAGCGGTGCCCAGTCGGGGCGGCCCAGCCCGAGGGAGGTGCGGCGCCCGGTCGGGGCGGCCCAGCCCGAGGGAGAAGCGGTGCCCAGTCGGGGCGGCCCAGCCCGAGGGAGGAGCGGCGCCCAGTCGGGGCGGCCCAGCCCGAGGGAGGAGCGGCGCCCAGTCGGGGCGGCCCAGCCCGAGGGAGGAGCGGTGCCCAGTCGGGGCGTCCTGGCGCGAGGCTGAGACGGTAACGGCACTCACGTGAGGGCGATCCGGCTCGGGGATGGAACGGTGCTCCAGTGGCTGGGACGGTGTTCTGGCGGCGGTGGCCTGAGTCCGGGGTTCAGCCGCAGGCCAGCGGCTGCGTCAGCAGGACTGGTGGGCGGCAGCCTCGACCACCCCGGGCCGCGGTGTTTGAGCCGCGGGACAGTTGTAACATTGCCCGGGGGTATCGCCTCAGCGCAGAGGGAGAAGAGGAGGGAAGAGACTGGAGACCTAAGACTTTTGCCTCCATCACAGTGAGGAGATGTTGGGTGGACTCACTGTGGTGGATGTTAATATGTGTTTATTGTTGTTTTTTATTGTATTGTATGTATGACTGCTTCAATTTCGTTCAGACTTCGGTCTGAATGACAATAAAGGCTATCTAATCTAATCTAATCTAATCTACCACTCTCTGAGTAAAGAAGTTCCCCCTCATGTTACCCCTAAACTTCTGTCCCTTAATTCTGAAGTCATGTCCTCTTGTTTGAATCTTCCCTATTCTCAAAGGGAAAAGCTTGATCACATCAACTCTGTCTATCCCTCTCATCATTTTAAAGACCTCTATCAACTCCCCCCTTAACCTTCCGACCTCTCTGTCCTGTGTCTCCTCCATTGCCAGAGTGAGCAACACCGGAAATTGGAGGAACAGCACCTCATATTCCGCCTGGGTTGCTTGCGTCCGGATGGCATGAACATTGAATACTCCCAGTTTTGCTAGCCCTTGCTGACTCCTCCCCTTCCTTAACGCTCGAGCTGTCTCCTCCCATCCCCCCGCCCTCGGGCTCCTACTCCTCCCTTTTTTCTTCCTTCTCCCCCCCCCACCCCCCATCAGTCTGAAGAAGGGTTTCGGCCCGAAACGTCGCCTATTTCCTTCGCTCCATAGATGCTGCTGCACCCGCTGAGTTTCTCCAGCATTTTTGTGTACCTTCAATCTTCCAGCATCTGCAGTTCCTTCTTGAACATAAAAATTGCTCAGCCTTTATTAGGCTTCGCTTTGTATTGTATTGTATTGTATTCAAATTTATTGTCATTGTCTCAGTTAGAGACAACGAAATGAATTTCCCTTACAGGTAGTATCATAAAAATAAAAATAAATAAATAATAATAAATAATAAAACATATTAAAAATAAAATAGAATTTTTAAAAAAGCACAAACACTGAAAGTCCACGACACAACATAACACAGTGGCACCAAGGTGAGGAAGGCACCATAGTCCAGCCAGCCTCCCCTCCGTTCTTCCAAGATGTTCACTCGTGGTCGAGGCCTTCCTAGCACCCGCAGTCGCCGCCCCGGGTGGCCCGATGTTCAAGCCCTCACGCCGGGCTGGTGGAACGCCGACGCCGAACCCCGACGGTGAACATCCTCCTCCTCAGCGGCCCGGACCTCCTGATCAGCCGCCTCCCGCCGCCGGAGTCCGCAGCTCCCGAGTCCGCAGGCCGAGCCGGGCGGAGTCGCAGGACCCCGCGCTGTCCATCAGCGCCGCCCGCGTTGGGAGCCCGCAAACCGCAGCTCCATGATGTCGGTGCCGCAGGTCCAGCACGCCGGGCTCCAGACGGCGATCCCCGGTAAGGCATCGCTAGCCCCGCAATGTTACAGCACTGTCCCGCCGCTCCGCCGCTGCTGGAGCTCTGGTTGATCCCGGCAGGAAAGGCCGCGCCAATCCAGTAGGTAGGCCGCTGGGGGGGGGGGGGGGGGCGAGGACGCGACTCGAATAATAGTCGCGTCTTCACCAGGAAGCGGCTGAAGGACGGTATCCCCCGCACCGTACCCTCTTCCCCCACATAAAAACACAAAAAAAACAAAAACAAAACACACTTTTACATAACTAAATAAACAAAAAAACAGGCTGAAGGTGGAGGATGCTGGCACCAGCACCACCGGAAGTTACATCACTTGGAACTCCCTGTGTGCTGGTGTAACTGGTTCATGCTTCTCTTGTGTGACAATGCAGATGCAACATAACAATGCCCTGTCACAAATATACTGTTTCCTAAAAATACACCAGTGCCTTGGTTGTGGCAAAAACAGGTAGATTTAACTGGCCTTTGCAGACCTCTTACTGTCTGTAGTCAGGTTATCTTTGCTGTGCTTGTCATGTTTGACTCCAATCTTGTTTAAAAGGAGGTGTGTACCATCCTTTAAATGGGGGTTAGTCCGAAAGTTTGCCATTCTGAAGAAAGTCCAGTCCATGTGGGCCACCCCAGAATAAATGGAGGGTCAATAGCCCATTGTCCTTGTTTCCACAACCTGTTCACAGTCAATCAAATGTATCCAACGAGGATGATCTTCAATCTTCACAGCAGTTAATGTTGTTGGTAGCATTTGGTTGTTCCTTTCAACACAGTCTCAATTTCTTCTTGTCCCAGCACCCCGTCATCGTATAGCTTGTATGGACTCGTTCACTGGTTTTCAGCAAAGCTCCTCCAACCTGGGAATGTAGATCTGGCAAGACATGGGTTAATTGCCGTCCATACATAATTAGTTAATTGCCCAGGGCCTGTAAGTAGCTTCCCCCCACTCTCCAGGGGGTGGGCACAGCAGCCTTTCCTGTATCAATAAAAAAGTTGTAAATCCTGTTCACCCTCTGAGTTTCTCCAGCACCTCCGTCCACCTTTGATATTCCAGCATCTGCAGTTCCTTCTTAACACTTCCCTGTGAACTTATTCTTGAATCCGTTTATATCCGAAGAGGCTCTCCCCACCTAAATATTCAATTCTCCACATATATTCTCTTCCCCAATCTACTTTAACTTCTCACCTTTTATCCCTCATTGTGAGTTCCCTCAACCCCCCTTTTGTAAGCCATGAGACAATTTATCATGTACCTTCATTTCCCTCACACAGCACATGCTTCAACATCTTTGTTTGCTTGCAAACAGTAATCTTGCTTCTTTTGCATTTTAAAAGACAACCTCTGTTATCATATCAAAACATTCTTTCTCAAAAGAACTCACTCAGAATCAGTAATCAATAATACATTTACTTTTTCTCTGTAATTTTGACATTTCCAATCTCAATTAACACTTTAATCGGGATGAGTCTCTTTTTTTTACTTGGCTCAAAAGATTTATAACAACCAACAAATTTTATCATTCAAGTATAGCTCCGCCCCCACATTCATGGCTGTTCTTAAAGGAACGCACCATAACCTGTCTGTCCATTTGCATTTTAAAAGACAAACTGTTCTTAAAGTGACACACACCTTTGCTCATTGCTTCAAATTTCACACATTCCACCTAAAAAACATTGTTTTACAAGCAGCACATATACAAAAACATTGTTTTACCAGCAGTATATAATATTTCATCTACAAAGACGTCTCTTTGTAATTTACTTTCCCTTTTTCTGACAAGACTTCTGTTTACCAGAATCCTGGTTACCTAACCCTAATTAGACATTGATCCAGATCTTGATTAGTCAGACTGCCCATGACTTTTCAGTCTCCCTGCCCTATCCTCATTTCTCCATTGAATTTTCCTTCATCCCCAATTTTTTTTATAACATAGTTGCCTGTCAGAAAAAAGGATTTCCCCCGGGGTAATTTTGTTTTGCAATCCCCATTGACTCTTTCCACCATCCCAGATGCCTGTGGGTGGTGTACACAGTGAAATTGCTGTCGGATATTAAAATGTGCACATTTTTCCTTATTAATAGTGGCAATAAAATGAGGATCATTGTCTGAGTTTATGACAGTAGGTAGTTAATCCCAAACCTGAGATTAACAACAATGTTGCTGTAGTTTCAGCAGTATTATTAGTGGTTAGTAGAGCTTCAATCCACCTGCTAAATAAATCTAAAATCATCTGTAATGTACGTACCTCCCTCATGTTTGGCAGGACCGTTCTATTTGCTAGCATCTGTTTACCTGCTGTCACTACGCATTGGGATGCATTGGCTGCACAGTCGGCAAATGCATTATCTTTGGTTATAGGGTCCCCAGCACCAGTGTATGCAGCACATTTAATAATGGCCAGCTGTTCTGGTAGCATCAATGCCTTAAACAAATTATGCACAGAAAGGCATTCTCGTGCTCCCAATCGTGGGGAGCTTTGTAAGGTCAGAACTTCGAGGTACAGGGATGTTACTGACGGAACTGTCACAGGTAAGGATGCCATTGCTACAGGTAGGACATAGGTGGACATCTCCCAAGATTATCTAACTCCTCATCTTCATTACCAAATAGGGTCGTCGTGCCAGACATGAAGTCTCCTCCAGAGGATTTACCAGTACTGGGTTTATTTTTTACTAACCATCACCTGTTTCTCACCTCCTATCTGTCTTTTAATTATTTTCTCTTGTTACTCCGCCCACTGGCATTCTAGTTGCAATACTTTCCATCCTTTCATAGTGCCATCCTTATTTCTTAACTCTATCACTTTTGTACATGCAGTATCCATCCAACTTCGATCTCTACTCTCCTCATGCTTCTTCTCTGCTTCCGCTTTCCATGTTTTAATTCCTTTCTTCCATTTCTTTCCTGCCTTCCTTTCTCATATAATTGTCTCTACATTCTATGTGCCCCCTACTAGCCAGGCTTCATCCCCTAACCGTTTGGTCAACTTGTAACTTAACATTCTAAATTTCTTATTATATTTAGGATTCAAATAACACATATGTTGGACTGTTATCCAGAGCATTCCCCATAGATAGATAGAGAGAAAGAGAGAGAGAGAAATAGAAAGAGAAAGCAGACTTCTCAATTTTAAACCGTTCCAAATATATCAACTAGGCCGACCCGCTAATCGAGACCCCAGTTTCTCAACTTGGCAGACTTCTTAATTCTTTAATATACAACACCACTTATTTCTCAACCCGAAAACTCTTTGGATGTCTCAATAAGCCAGACGCACACCTCATCCCCCGTATCTCAACCCAACAAATCACGGATGTCTCAACGAGGCCGACAAGCCCTTAGTAGAGAGAGAGAAAAAGAGAAAACAAAGAGAGAGATAGACTGAGAGAGAGAGAAAGAGAAACCGCTCAAGTCCTTCTTCAAAATATACACAAGCCCTTCTTAAAAATACATACACAATTCTGTCTTAAAAATACATACACAATCCCTTCTTAAAAAAAACATATAAAGCCCAACTGGTCTTACCTTTGTCTGTTTCTAAGAACCTCGGCAGGGAACCAATTCAATGTCTGATGAAGGATCACCAATGTTCCCGGGAGTTTCTAGGGAGTCGGTCTTACAAGGGGGCCGATAGAGCTCAGTTATCTCCCTTCCAATCCCGGCAACCTCTGCAACCTCTTGCACAGTCAGCTGTTGATGTGGTCACAGCGATGCCTGCATAACGACGATAATGAAAAATTTACTTTTATAACAACTAAACAGGTTCGCTTCTTAATAAACAGACAACACACAAACTGTTTGGTAGACCAGTTCAAAACTTTACTTATCATCGGTCGATGGAAGGGAGGGAGAACTCCAGTCAAGTGACCAATGTAGACACTTCACTGTCCTCAGTCCACTTCTCTGAACAACAGAATTACATTGCATTATATAGTGTTTTTTGTCACCTTAGCACATTCCGCAAACATTAGACATGGTCAGAGGTACAGGAAAATAAAGGTTTCTACAGAATGCATCACATCAAAGGCATTTTGTCACAATCCCTTAGATCAGTCTAGCTTCTCCTCTCTTGTCACCTCCTCCCTCATAAACATAGGACACTTGGTGCCAGGCATCTTACATCAAAGAGATCAATCTAGCTCCTGCTCTCTTCCTCTCTCGTCACTTGGGAGACAATGTTATAGTATTTATTATCCCACACACCGCAACCTGAGGCAAGCCTAATTTGAGACTAAATATAAGCTGTAAGATAGCCCATAATTTCTTCTTATATTTTTAACCAAATTCGGCTTTATCATCTCCACCACTGATGTGAGGCTAACTGGTCTATAATTCTCTGTTTTCTCTCTAGGCCTTTCTTAAAAAGTGGGATAACATTAGCTCCCGTCCAATCCACAGGATCTGATCCTGAATCTATAGAACTTTGGACAATGATCACCAATGCATCTCCAATTTTTAGAGTCATTTCCTTAAGTACCCTGGGATGCAGACCATCTGGCCCTGGGGATTTATCAGCCTTCAGTCCCATCAATGGACAATAGACAATAGGTGCAGGAGTAGGCCATTTGGCCCTTCGTGCCAGCACCACCATTCATTGTGATCATCGCTGATCATCCCCAATGTGTACCCCGTTCCTGCCTCTCCCCATATCCCCTGACTCCGCTATCTTTAAGAGCCCTATCTAGCCAACCCAACCCCTATCAGTCTGCCCAACACCATTTCCTGCCTAATGTGGACTTCCTTCAGCTCCTCCGTCATCTCAGATCCTCTGGCCACTAGTACATTAGGAAGATTGTTTGTGTCCTCCTTAGTGAAGATGGATCTAGAGTACCTGGTCAACTCATCTGCCATTTCCTTGTTCCCCATAATAAATTCACCCTTTTCAGTCTTCAAGGGTCCAAATTTGGTCTTAACTAATTTTTTCTTCTTCACATCCCTAAAGAAGCTTTTACTATCCTTCTTTATATTCTTGGCTAGCTTACCTTCGTACCTCATCTTTTTCCCCCTTTTAGTTATCTTCTGTTGCTCTTTAAACGTTACCCAAACCTCTTCCTTCCCGCCCATCTTTGCTACGTTGTACTTCTTCTATTTTATTTTTATACTGTCCCTGACGTCCCTTGTCAGCCACGGTCGCCCGTTACTCCCCTTGGAATCTTTCTTCCTCTTTGGAATGAGCTGATCCGGCACCTTCTTTATTATTCACAGAAATACCTGCCATTGTTGTTCCACTGTCATCCCTGCTAGATTAGATTAGATTAGATTAGATTCCTTTATTTGTCATTCAGACCTTTTGGTCTGAAAGAAATTTCGTTGCCTGCAGTCATACATAAAATAATAATAAATAACAAAACACATAATAAACACAAATTAACATCCACCACAGTGAGTTCACCAGGCACCTCCTCACTGTGATGGAGGCAAAAGTCTTAAATTACGGTCTCTTCTCTCCTTATTCTCCCTCTGCGCTGAGGCGATATGTTGTTACGCCACCGGGCGATGGTAGTCAGTCCCGCGGCTCAACCGAGCTCTGCAAACGGGCCGTTCAAGCTCCGCGGCCCGGGATGGTCGAAGCTGCCGCCATCCAGTCCAGCGGACGCAGCTGTTGCCAAGGGAGCTCAGGAAAACAGGCACCAGCCTGTGACCAGCGAGCTCCCAACGATGTTGTCCACTGACCCGCGGCCGAGCCCCGGATTCAGGTTGCCGCCGCCGGAACGCCGCCTCAGCTACCGAGCACCGTCCCAGCCCCGAGTCGGGCTGCCCCCCCAGAGCACGGTCTCAGCCCCGAGTCGGGTCGCCCCCACAGCTCCGAATTCGGCCAGCCTCGCGTTGGTGAGTCCTGGCTGGCTCTGCTTCCGGAGCCTCGAGGTCGGTCGCAGTTGGAGGCCTCCAGCTCCGCCATTAGGCCTCAGCGCAGACGGAGGCAGAGAAGGGGGATACGACAAGAAAAGGTCGCATTCAAAGAAAACATGTCCCCCCCCCCCCCCCAAAGACAAAAAAAACAACAAAAAAAGTAAAAACAGACGGACTGCAGGTGAGCCGCAACTGTTCAACAGCGCCGCCACTTCTGGATGTGCTAGGGTATCTTTCCAGTCAACTTTGGCCAGCTCCTCCCTCATGGCACCATTGTCCCCTTTATTCAATTGTAACAAGGACACCTCCGATTTAAACTTCTCCCTCTACAATTGTAGATTAAACTTGACCATATTATGGTCACTACCTCCTCCTAATGGCTCCTTAACCTCAAGTTCCTTTATCAAATCCAGTTCATTACACAACACTAAATCCAGAATTTCCTTTTCCCTGGTAGGCTCCAATACAAGCTGCTCTAAGAATCCATCACAGAGGCACTCCACAAACTCCCTTTCTTGGGGTCCAGTATCAATCTAATTTTCCCAGTCTACCTGCATGTTGAAATCTCCCATAACAACCGTAGCATTACCTTTACTGCTTGCCAATTTTAACCCCTGAATCAACTTGCGCCCTATGTCCAGGCTAATGTTTGGGGGCATGTAGATTAGTCCCATTGGGGTATTTTTAATCTTACAATTCCTCCGTTCTATCCATACTGACTCCACATCTCCTGATTCTATGTCACCCTTTGCAAGGGACTGAATTTCGTTCCTCACCAACAGTGCTACCCCACCCCCTCTGCCCACCTGCCTGTATTTTCGATAGAAGGTATACCCTTGAATATTAAGTTCCCAGCCCAGGTCCTCTTGCAGCCATGTATCTGTAATTCCCACAACATCATACTTGCCAATTTCTAACTAAGCATCAAGCTTGTCCACTTTATTTCTTATACTTTGCGCATTCATATACAACACTTTAACTTCGTTATTCACCTCCCCTCTCACACCGGTCACTTTTGGCCCTGACCTTGCTCTCTTATCCCTTCTCGAACTTTCCTTCCCATTATTTCGGGAGTCTTTAGTAACTTTTCCTGTACTCACTTCCCCTTTAACTCCATCTTTATACTCCCAATTTGTCAATCCCTCCCCCCCCCCCACTATTTAGTTTAAACCCACACGTGTAGCCCTCGCAAAGCTGCTTGCCAGAACGTTGGTCCCCCTCCAGTTAAGGTGTAACCCGTCCTTTTTGTACAGGTCACTCCTACCCCAGAAGAGATCGGCTACTGCTGAAAGCACGGGACACCGCTTTCAGGTCAGGCGATGCTCGAGCCTACAGTTCATCCAGGGCTAACCTGAAGAGGGGCATCAAGTAGGCCAAGCACTGCCATAAGCTCAGGATTGAGGAGCACTTCAACAACAACTCCGACCCCCGACGCATGCGGCAAGGCATCTAGGCCATCAAGGATTATAGACCCACCAACACCACCCCCACATCCAGCAACGCCTCCTTCCTTGAGGAACTTAACCACTTCTATGGCCGCTTCGACAGGGACAATCTAGAGACAGCCATCAAGGCTGTGCTCTCTGCTGATCACCAACCCCTCTCACTCACCCCCTACGACGTGTACATGGCACTGAGTAGGACAAATGCATGTGAGGCTGCTGGCCCTGACGGCATTCCCGGGCGCGTCCTCATGGCCTGTGCTGCGCAGCTGACAGACGTCTGGATTGACATCTTCAACCTGTCACTTGCCCAAGCAGTTGTCCCCACGTGCCTTAAAACCACCTCCATCGTGCCGGTGCCAAAACACTCCACTGCGGCAAGCCTCAACGACTTCCGCCCAGTTGCACTTACTCCCGTCATCACCAAGTGCTTTGAGAGGCTGGTCCTGGCACACCTCAAAGGCTGCCTAGCCCCCACATTGGATCCCTATCAGTTTGCCTTCTGCAAGAACAGGAGTACGGAGGATGCCATCTCAACGGCACTTCACTCCACCCTCTCCCACCTCGACAACAGAGACACTTACGTAAGAATGCCGTTCATCAATTACAGCTCAGCATTGAACACCATTACACCCTCTAAACTGATCACCAAACTCGGTGACCTGGGCATCGACCCCTCCCTCTGCAACTGGATACTGGACTTTCTAACCAACCCAGTCTGTTAGGTTAGACAAGCACACCTCTTCAACCCTCACCCTGAACACCGGCGTTCCACAGGGCTGTGTGCTGATCCCCCACCTCTACTCCCTCTTCCCCTACGACTGCACACCTGTACATGGTACTAACATCATCATCAAGTATGCAGATGATACAACGGTGATTGGCCTCGTCAGCAACAACGATGAGTCGGCCAATAGGGAGGAGGTCCAGCTCCTAGCAGCATGGTGCGCTGACAACAACCTGGTCCTTAACTCCAAGAAGTCCAAGGAGCTCATTGTAGACTTCAGGAAGTCCAGTAGCGACACGCACACCCCCATCCACATTAACGGGATGCAGGTGGAACGCGTCTCCAGCTTCAGGTTCCTGGGGGTCAACATCTCCGATGACCTCTCTTGGACCCAAAATACCTCAACTCTGGTCAAGAAGGCTCACCAGCATCTCTTCTTCCAGAGGAGACTGAAGAAGGTCCATCTGTCTCCTCAGATTCTGATGAACTTCTACCGCTGCACCATCGAGAGCATCCTTACCAACTGTATCACAGTATGCTATGGGAACTGCTCCATCTCCGACCGGAAAGCACTGCAGAGGGTGGTGAAAATTGCCCAACGCATCACCGGTTCCTCACTCCCCTCCATTGAGTCTGTCCAAAGCAAGCGTTGTCTGCGAAGGGCTCTCAGCATCGCCAAGGACTGCTCTCACCCCAACCATGGACTGTTTACCCACCAACCATCCGGGAGCCACTACAGGTCTCTCCGTTGCCGGACCAGTAGGTCCAGGAACAGTTTCTTCCCTGCGGCTGTCACACTATTCAACACTGTACCTCGGTGACTGCCAATCACCCCCCCCCCCCCCCCCCGGACAATCCTCCCACAGGAAAAACACTATGACTGTATGCATGTAAATAGATTTATTTATTGAAATCATATTCTATGTCGCTCTTCCAGGGAGATGCTAACTGCATTTCATTGTCTCTGTATTGTACACTGACAATGACAATTAAAGTTGAATCTGAATCTGAATCTGAATCCCAGGGGTCTATAAATCTAAATCCTTGCTCCCTGTACCAGCCCCTCAGCCACACATTCAGATTCCCTATCTCTCTGTTCCTGCCCTGACAAGCACGAGGCACAGGAAGCAATCCAGAGATAACCACCTTAGAAGTCCTGCTTTTCACTCATCTTCCTAAAGGGCCTGTCCCACCAGCATGCGATTGCATGCATCTAGCGCAACCAAACGTGGTTGCTTGAGGGGTACGGCCTCACGGGGCTGGTCCCACTTCCAACCGCGGATCCGTCTGGAGTTGTGCGGGGCTGGTCCCGACATCATACTCACCATTCAGCTGGGCAGGAGGCGGGCCGACTGAATTTGGACGTCGCACGGTGTCGGGCGGTTACGTCATCACGCAACGGCACGCCGGGCGGTGATGTCATCGCGCAACGCCAGGCGCTAGGCGTACGTCGTCAAGACACTGTGTACGGCATCAAGAAGCTGCGTACGCCCGTCGTGGCGCTGCGTATGGCCTCGATACGGCTGCGGGCCATCAGGCCATTTCCGCGCGGATCCAGCCCCGCAAAACTCCGGCGAGCGAAGTGGGACTGGCGCCGCGAGGCCGTACGGCTCAAGCGACCACGTTAGGTCGCGCTCGTCGCATGCAGTCGCATGTTCGTGGGACAGGCCCCTTAATGTCTTCTCACAGGAACACAGCAAAACAGGAACAAAAGTAGATTGCCTGCCCTGTGCCAGTGCAATCATCACTGGTTTGCCCCAGGCTTCAACTGATAGAGACAAAGCATCATACAGCACAGCTACAGGCCATTCAGTTCACCTTTTCCATGCTCATCATTAAGAATCCATTTATATCATTCCCAGATATCAGCATATGATCTGTCATCTTCTAGGCCTTGGTGATTCAAGTGCTCATCTAGATACTTCTGAAATGTTGCCATATCCTCTACTGTCACCATCCTCTCAGGCAATGCATTCCATATTCCAGCCATCCTCTGGCTGATAAAAGTCTTCTGCCCAACCCCGCTAAAGACCTCCTCCTCACCTTAACCCTGTGCCCTCAGCTTATTAAGATGGCAATCAAGGAACTGCAGATGCTGGTTTACATAAAAAAGACAAAATGCTGGAGCAACTAAATGGGTCAGGCAGCATTTCTGGGTGACATTTCGGGTCGAGAGCTGTCTTTCGATTGATTGTGGAGAGGGCGGGGAGTGGAAGAAAACTGGCAGAGAGGAGGGGCAAGTCAAAGCCAAGCAAGTGGTGGAAGTGGCGGCGCTGCCCTGCAGCTGCGGCTCGTCTGCAGTCCGTTTGTCTTTTCTTTTTTTGTTTTCTTTTGTCCCGTTGTTATAGTTTATTCAGTTTATTTTTGTTGTGTATGTGTGGGGGGTGGGAGAAACATGTTTTTTGACTTCCCTCGGGGGGGATGCGACCTTTCTTGTCGTATCCCCATCACCGTCTCCGTCTGCGCTGAGACCTATCGCTGAGATGGCGGCCTCCAACTGGGACCGACCTCGAGGCTCCGGAGGCCGTGCCAGGACTTACCAACTTCGGGGCTGGCTGACTTCGGGGCTGTGGTGGCGTTGCGACCCAACTTCCGACCCGACTTTGGAGCCTCGGAGGCTCGGCCACGGGCCCAGTGGACGACATCGTCGGGTGCTTGCGGGTCACAGGTTGGTCACCTGTTTTTCCGGAGCTCCAGCAACAACAGCTGTGTCCGCTGGATTGGAGGGCGGCAGCTTCGGCAGCTTCAACCGCCCCAGTCCGCGCAGTTTGAACCGCCCCGTTCGCGGAGCTCGGATTCAGCCGCGGGACTGATTTACTTACCATCACCCGGCAGTGTCACAACATTGGAGGCCTGGATCGCCTCAGCGCAGAGGGAAAAGAAGGAGGGGAGAGACAATGAGGGGGGGGGGAGGGAGAGGGGGAGAGGGGGAGAGAGAGAGAGAACACAGCACAAGTCCATTTAGAGTCAACCCATACGAACTCTTTCTCGACATTTGGGTTGAAATTGCTAAAGTTGCCTTTGACTTACTGAAAATTGATGTTGCCTTATTGAAAAGTGGTCTTGCCTTATTGAAAAGTGGTGTAGCCTTATTGAAAAGTGGTGTTGACTTCTACAGTATATAATTAAAAGTCTAATCTTGACCACTTCCTGTTGTATATTGATTTTAGGAAAAATGCTACCACATACGGCTGTGATTTTTGACCATCTTACTCAGAGTCCCCCTCCACTCATCAGGTGCCGAGGATTTTTCCCATCGATGAAAAGAAAAGAATTATTAGTGTTTAGAAAATGTTGAGATTCTCTCTCCCAGTCACGCCAGGAAGGCCACGCCCCTTCCGGTGGGAGGGGGGGGGGGTGCTATAAAACCCAGAGGTGTGCCTTGCACCCTGCTTGAAATGGTAGGAAACTGCACTTGAGTTTGGTGGCCTTGCATCCTGCTAGAAATGGTAAGAAACTGCATTTGAGTTTGGTGGCCTTGCACCCTGCTTGAAGTGGGATGACACTGCACTTGAATTTGGTGGCCTTGCACCCTGCTTGAAGTGGTATGAAACTACACTTCAATTTGGTGGCCGTGCAACCTGCCTGAAGTGGTATGACACTGCACTTCAATTTGGTGACCTTGCCACCCTGCTTTAAGTGGCAGGAACGTGCACTTGAATTTGGTGGCCTTGCACCCTGCTTGAAGTGGTATGAAACTGCACTTGAATTTGGTGGCCTTGCACCCTACTTGAAATGGAATCTCAAGGAATAGCCATGAGTCAACTGCCAGCACAACAGGATTGAGTGACTGAGCTGCCAGCCCAAATATCCATTCGGCCCACAATGTCCATACTAGCCGTCAGGAAACCAGTCCCTTCAGCCAACAACACCCATACTGGCGCTCCAAACCCCCCCCCCCCCCCCCCCCCCCCACTGGCCACCAATATTGGAATTGGTGGAGAGGTGGAATGTTGCGTTGGGGGACCAGCCCTCCCGTGTGAAGTTGGGACCCAACAGGTCCCACTTAGTCTATCTAGTATGACAATAAAACATTCTTGACTCTTGGCTCTGACTGGAGATACATAGTGAACAGTACAAGGAATCAAGAAAAATACAAAGGGGAGTGAGGGAAGAAGTGCTGGTGGATAAAGAGAAGAGCCAGTGAACAGACATAATGTTTCTTTTATTTCCTTCCATGGTCTCACCCCTTCCCAATCTATAATCCCCTCCATAACCTTACCTTTGCTATCTGAGCTCCTCTCATTTGGACCTGATAATCCACAAATTTAGCTACCTCACAACTGGCCATTGTGCCTTCAGCTGCAAAGGCCTTGCGTGCTGTTTACCCATTATACTTCCGGAGCACAGGGACCAATATCCAAAACAGTTACAGGGAAAGAATCACTCTGTAGGTTTACTTTCTAATCCTGCATAGATTGACTGGGAGGGACTTGGAGCTGGAAGATGTATGTATGACACGTGGAAGCCACATTTTAAAGTGAGATAGAGAAATTTTCGGGGCAAACATGTTCCTATGAGAATAAAGAGTAAGACTGCCAGGGTTTGACGAGGGATATTGAGCTCTGGGCAGGAACAAGGAGGCATATGTCACAAATAAATAGCTGGGATCAAACAAATCCCCTGGACTAATGTATTTAGGTTAGGTTAGGTAAGGGGGAGGTGCAGTGAGACCTGGGCGTCCCTGTACACCGGTCACTGAATGTTGGCGTGCAGGTACAGCAGGCAGTGAAGAAAGCTAATGGAATATTGGCCTTCATAACAAGTGGCTTGCCGTATAGGAGTAAAGAGGTTCTTCTGCAGTTGTATAGGGCTCTGGTGAGACCACATCTGGAGTATTGTGTACAGTTTTGGTCTCCTAATTTGAGGAACGACATCTTTGTGATTGAGGCAGTGCAGCGTAGGTTCACGAGATTGATCCCTGGGATGGTGGGACTGTCATATGAGGAAAGATTGAAAAGACTAGGCTTGTATTCACTGGAGTTTAGAAGGGTGAGGGGCTATCTTATAGAAACATATAAAATTATAAAAGGACTGGCCAATCTAGATGCAGGAAAAATGGTCCCAATGTTGGGCGAGTCCAGAACCAGGGGCCACAGTCTTAGAATAAAGGGGAGGTCATTTAAGACTGAGGTGAGAAAAAACTTTTTCGCCCAGAGAGTTGTGAATTTATGGAATTCCCTGCCACAGAGGGCAGTGGAGGCCAAGTCACTGGATGGATTTAAGAAAGAGTTAGATAGAGCTCTAGGGGCTAGTGATAGGGGACGATCAGCCATGATCGCAATGAATGTTGGTGCTGGCTCGGGGCCGAATGGCCTCCTCCTGCACCTATTTTCTATGACTGTGTGGGATTCAGGAGAACACAAAGAAAAACATCAAAACATGTTATTTTATTTTTTTTATTTTTTTTTAAATTATTTATATTAGAAGTACGGTAAATTACAATAATACACAACACATATATCTTAATACATTTTTTGTACCGCTTCATTTTTTTTGAGCTTTAAGAAAAAGATAGAAGTAAGGAAAGTAAAGAAAGTGCGCAAGAGTCGTGAAGTGCAAGAGAGTGTTGGGAAAAGAAAGCCCCTTAGAAAAGAAGTTAGAGAAGGAAGTGAAGTAAGAAAGTAGACCCTAGAAAAGAAAGAAAAAGAAAGTAAGGACAATCGCTCTATTATAACATTGAACTCCGCAGAAAGACTACCAACCAAGTCTGTTTTTGTTGTTTTATCTCCCATTGCCAGGTCCTGATACCATTTATTTATTTTTTAAATTACTATTGCACCTCATGCTTGTAATAGGTCCATAAACGTAGACCACGTCTTTTGGAATTGGTTTGCTTTACCTGCTAAGAGGAATCTCATCTCTTCCAGATGTAATGTTTCAAACATATTTGATGTCCACATTTTTATTGTTGGTGTGGGCGCATTTTTCCAGAATTTAAGTATGAGCTTTTTTCCCATTATTAGCCCGTAATTGAGTAAATTCTTCTGATACACGTTTAATTCAGGGATACCTTCCGATATCCCAAAAATTCTGGTTTTGGTACCAGTTTTATTTTAATTAATTTTGAAAAAATATCAAATATTCCATGCCAAAATTTTTGGATTTTTGTACAAAAAACAAAAGAATGCGCTATGGTAGCTTCTTGACACAGACATTTATCACAGATTGGTGAAACATTAGGAAAGATTTTATTTAATTTAGTTTTTGAATAATAGTCTGTAATGTTTTGAATTGGATAAGCGTATGTCGTACATTGATCGAGCATTTATGCACCTGTAGTAAATGATTATCCCAGCTCTCTTTTGATATTTTTATAGCTAATTCTTGTTCCCAGTCTCTTCTAATTCCATCTGTTGTGGGTATTTCTATGTTTAAAATGATATTATATAAGTACGATATTAGATTAGCTGATTCCGCCTTTGTCTTCATTGCTTCATCCAGTAAGTCGGAAGGCATATTATGATAGTCTTTTGTGTATTTTTTCAAATAATCACGAATTTGAAGATATTTAAAATATTGGTTATTTTTCAAATTATATTTCAGTTGTAGTTGTTGAAATGATAGTAATTTTCCCACTTCATACAGATCTTCGAGCGTTTTGATTCCCATTCTTTCCCATTGTATAAATGATTTGTCTATGATTGATGGTTTAAACGATGGGTTATTGACTACTGGTATTGAGAGAGATAGGTTTCTTAATTTTAGATTCTGTTTTATTTGTTTCCATGTTCTAATTGTGCTATGTATAATTGGGTTTTTATTATAATTTTTATTATTCAAATTTATTGGTGAGAGGATAATCGCTCCTATATTACTCGGGGAGCAGTTCCCTTTTTCCATTACAATCCAGTCCGCCTGCTGGGCAGAATTGTCCAGCAGGTGAATCATATTTTTAATATTTACTGCCCAATTATAATACATAAAGTTAGGGAGCGCTAGACCCCCCCCCACTCTTTTCGTTTATTAAGGTGTGTTCTTTGTATTCTATGGGGTTTATAATCCCATATGAAATTTGTAATGTCTGAGTCCAATTTTTTGAAAAACTTTTTTGGGAGATATATAGGTATTGATTGAAATAGGTATAGAATTTGTGGTAAGAAAATCATTTTTATAGCGTTTATTCTGCCTATTAAGGACATCGGAAGTGTTTTCCAGAATTTAATCAAATTATTTAATTTCTTAAGTAAGGGATTATAATTGGCTTTAAACATATCCTGGTAATTTCTAGTAATTTTAATTCCCAAATATTTGAATTTTTCTGTAGCTATTTTAAAGGGGAATTTCCTGAGGTGTGTTGAGTCTTTTGGTTTTATCGACATAATTTCACTTTTGTTCCAATTTATTCTATATCCTGAAAAGGATCCAAAGTCCTCAATTAAATTTAATATATTCGGTATACTAATTTGTGGTTTTGTGATGTACAGTAGTACATCATCGGCATATAGGGATATTTTGTTATTTGAATATTTTGTATTATAACCGTAAATATCCAGGTGTGTTCTTATTTTTTCAGCAAGGGGTTCAATTACCAAAGCAAATAACAGCGGAGATAATGAACAACCTTGTCTATTGCCCCTTGATAGTTCAAATTTCGAGGATAATATATTATTAGTTAGTATTCTAGCCGTAGGTTTGTTATATAATAATTTTATCCATGCAATGAAGTTCTCTCCCAATTGGAATTTTTGCAATACTTTAATCATATAATCCCATACTACTTGATCAAACGCTTTTTCTGCGTCCAGTGAGATGATAGATAACTCTTGGTCATGAGATTTATGTGAGTGCATTATGTTAAGCAAACGTCTCAAGTTATTGAATGAATGTCTCTTAGGTATAAATCCTGTTTGATCCTCATTTATTAGTCTACTAACATACCTGCTTAGTCTACTGGCTAGTGTTTTCGCTATTATTTTTTGATCCGTATTTAACAAAGCGATAGCTCTATATGAACCTGGTTCTTCTATATTTTTATCTTTTTTAAGTATTAATATGATCGTTGATTCTGCTAGTGTTTCAGGTAAGCTTTGCTCTTTAAAAGCATATGTATACATTTTCTGTAATCGTGGAGTAACTATGTCATAAAAAGATTTATAAAATTCATTACTGAATCCGTCTGGTCCTGGTGTTTTTCCATTCTTTAGTGTTTTTATTGTGTCTTCTATCTCCTTAGAAGTAATTTGTGCTCCCAGTTCCTCTTGTTCCCTCAGTTCTAATTGTGGTAGGTTACAGTTATCTAGAAATTCTGAAATTTTATTATTGTCTATTAACGTTTTAGATGTGTATAGATTCTGGTAAAATTGAGCAAATCTTTTATTGATATCCTTGGGTAATGTTAATAATTCCCCTCTGTCTGATTTAATCTTTAATATTGCATTCTCTTTTTCCCGTTTTTTCAGTTGGCGTGCTAGAAGTTTGTGGGGTTTATCCCCGAATTCGAAGTGTTCTTGTTTTGTGATTTGAAATAATGTTATAACTTTCTCTGACAGTAATTTATTTAGCTTGAATTTCAATAGTAGGATTTTATTATGTTTATCCATAGTTGGATCTTTAGCATTATCTGTATCTAATTGTTTTATTTGTTCTTCTAAATGTCTTTGTTCATTCTTATTCTTTTTATTTTGATAAGCTTGAAATGAAATAATGACTCCTCTAATAAATGCTTTGAAGGATTCCCATAATAGCGTGGGGGATATATCTGGTGTATCATTTATCTCAAAAAATAGGTCCATCTGTTTTTTTAGATATATACTCCCTTGTGGGTCTTTTAAAATTTGCGAGTTAAACCTCCAGAACGATTTATTCATAGACATTCCTTCTAGTTTTAAAACAAAATTTAACGGAGAGTGGTCTGAGATCGCATTAGTGTGGTATTTAGGGTTCATAGTGTGCGGAATTAATTTTGTATCCACAAGAAAATAGTCTATCCGTGAGTATGTTTTATGCACCGTTGAATAAAACGAATAATCCCTTCCCGTCGGGTTTGCAATCCTCCACACATCTACTATATTTGTGTTTTCCATATATGTATGTAAAAGTTCACTGGTTTTAGATTTCATATTACCTTTTTGTTTTTGCATCGATTTATCTAGATAAGGGTCTAAAACACAGTTAAAGTCTCCTCCAATTATAACATTTTGATAATTAAATTCTGCAATTATATTCAGAATTTTATTAAAAAATTGAGGGTTATCAAAATTGGGCGCATATATGTTTACCAGCGTAATTGGCATATTATTGATCTCTCCTGCTACTATAAGGTATCTCCCTTCCTTATCTGAAATAATATTCTTTTATTTAAATGGAATTCCTTTACGAATAATGATAGCAGTACCTCTAGATTTGGAAGTGAATGAAGAGTGAAATGTTTGGCCTATCCAGTTCGCCCTCAGTCTCGTCTGATCTTGATGGTTAAGATGCGTTTCCTGTAGAAACAAAATATCCGTGTTGTATGATTTCAACTGAGCTAGTATCTTGCCCCTTTTAATAGGTTCATTAATACCCCTTATATTCCAACTACATAGTGTGATTCCTCCCATTTTCTTTTGATTGTCGTCATACATTTTTACCTATTTTGATGACCTTATTTATTATGGTGCATTCATACCTCAGGACTCTGGTTATTTTGGGAGCATTTATATTATAGACTTCCTTGGTAGTTCCCCTCTGCGATTGTCCTTGAAAAAAAAACACATAGATGTGACATATTGTGATTAAAAAAAAAGTATATCAAATAAATTTACGGTGTCTGAGTTTCGGACACCGTAGTGAGTGGCCCACTCGTCTGTGGGGTACAACATCCATATCGCTTCCGGCGTAGATGTTATAAGGTTAGCCCTGCTGCCTTTATTACCCAAAACCTAGGGGGTCGGTACCGTTTCCAAATCAGTTCTATTTCACCCAGTTGCAGTATATATATATATATGTTTCATTCCGACTTATCAAATCTAATCATGTATTCAGTTACATATATTCCTCACTCTTTATCTCTTAACTATTTGTCATTGGTTTTCGTATTGTTAAAAGTGAACTGTTCGCTGAAAGGGTTAACTGGAGTCAGGCTCCTGGAATTATGCCAGGTGCCTGAGTCTCCTCCCCTCCCCACTCGAGTTGCGGAACATATGTGATTACGGTTGTCTGCGTTATAAAGCAGGCAACACATTTTTATCAGTTTCAGTTGCTATTTCTATATTAGTATTGTTAATTATTAATTATTATTAATTCTCAATATTTTGTAAAACTATATAAGCCATGTGATGTTTTTCGCTCTCAGCTCAGCAGATCGTCACTCCCATGTTATCAGTCTTTCCTCATTTGAGCACAGAATGTCCTTGAGTTAGATTCCGCAATGTTCAAGGGGAGATAATAATGTCTAGACACGTCTCGTGGAAAATCTGTTGCGTGTAGTAATTTTTAAAGATTGGTGTTGTTCACTTATTTCACTTTTCTTGTGATATTCTTGTTGGGGGAATAAGCCAATTAATTTGTTCATGACGTCTTGGTGATCAATCTTCAATTGTTGCTGCCTTGGCCACGATTTCTTGAGCGTATTTAAGAGATTCTACCGAGTTAATGAATGTTTTTGAGATTCCCATGAAAGTAATACGCATTCTGGCCGGATAATACACTCCACATATGACACCCTTGACACCGTAAAGAGCTTCTCTGGTCTGTGAGAACTTTCTTCTCTTTTGCACAATCTCGTAAGGGTAGTCCCGTAGGAGTTTAATAGAATCATTTGAAATAATTTAATTGCCACACAACCAAGGTCGGTGGTATTTGGGTTGCCAGCAGCGGTACAATAATAAAGAACACAACCACAATAAAAATTTTACACAAACATCCACCACAGCATTCATCACTGTGGTGGAAGGCACAGAGCTTGGCCAGTCCTCCTCCATTTTCCTCCATTTCTGTACATCATCTTCTCTCCGTATTTGATCTTTTTCATCAGCGCTTCCATTGTTGGGATATCCCGAAGTTTGATTATGATCTGTCGTGGGTAGGCATGTTCTCCTTGAGATCTTGGTTTAAATCTGGGTAGTCGATGTGCTTCTTCAATTACAGGTGCCTCAGGTAGATTGAGCACGTGTTTGATTAGATTGGCAGTGTACTCACGAGCATTGTCCCTCTCAGCTCCCTCTTTTACTCCACGTATTCGTATATTTTGACGTCTTGAGCGAGCTTCTAGGTCAACATATTTATCAGAAACTTTTGTAAGTTGGCTCTTGAGGCTGTCTATTTCTAACTTCATCGTCTGCATCTCTCCAGCCATCTCTTCCACAACAGCTTCCATATCTTTCACTGCAGTTACATTTGCAGAAACAGTTTCATGCACAGCCTCAAACATCTTTGTGGTGTCTTCTGCCACCTTATTAATTTTCCCCGTTAATTCTTCTTGCACATCATCAACTTTTTTTTGCAGAGCACCAATGCCCGCAAGTATTTTTTCATTACCGGCAATCAAATTTAAGTTTCCAGCTTTCAAATCATTTTTCAAATCTCTTACCGAGTTCTTTAACTCCTCCATTTCGGTTTTCTCTTTTGTGGTCATCTCAGTCTTAGATCGTGTAGCCATTCCAGAGACCACTCCAGAGGTCAGTTTTGCAGTTTCTTGATGTTCCTGAGCCTTCAGCAGTTGTTTTGTGATTTTCCTCTGTGGGCTCTGACCTGGAGACGTGTTTTTCATTTAAAATGCCTTTCCCTCCGTTAAATTCACGGCGCTTACTGATGACGTCATCAGCACCGCGACATGAGACTCCGGTAAGTTTTTTAAAACGGTCCCGACCTCCAGACCCGATTTTAACGCGAAAAATCGCGATTTTTTCAGCGGAGCTAGAAAATTTGCGACTGCTAACAAAGCATGTCGCCACCGGAAGCCAAAACATGTTATTTTCTAACAAGGTGACGGACAGAATGACAGGGACAGGGAAGTAGATGTGGTTTTCATGGACGTTAGAAAGGCTTTTACTCAATATCACATGGAAGGTCGGTCATGAAGATGAGATCATGTGGGATCCAAGGTGAGCTGGCCAGGGGGGTATTAACTTGGCTCGGTGACTGATGAGAGTCAGAGGGGGTCGTGGAGGTTTTTTTTTCAAATTTAAATTTTGTGACCAGTGAAGTGCAGCAGGGATTGGTGCTCAGACACTTGCTAATATGCCGCCATTTACAGTGTTACTCTCCTGGACCCGGTCATTTACAGTGTTACATAGAAACATAGAAAATAGGTGCAGGAGTAGGCCATTCGGCCCTTCGATCCTGCACCGCCATTCAATATGATCATGGCTGATCATCCAACTCAGTATCCTGTACCTGCCTTCTCTTCATACCCCCTGATCCCTTTAGCCACAAGGGCCACATCTAACTCCCTCTTAAATATAGCTAATGAAATGATCTAAACTACATTCTGTGGCAGAGAATTCCACAGATTCACTTTGTGAAAAATGTTTTTCTCATCTTGGTCCTAAAGGATTTCCCCCTTATCCTTAAACTGTGACCCCTTGTTCTGGACTTCCCCCAACATCGGGAACAATCTTCCTGCATCTAGCCTCTCCAACCCCTTAAGAATTTTGTAAGTTTCTGTAAGATCCCCCCTCAATCTTCTAAATTCTTGCGAGTACAAGCCGAGTCTATCCAGTCTTTCTTCATATGAAAGTCCTGACATCCCAGGAATCAGTCTGGTGAACCTTCTCTGTACTTCCTCTATGGCAAGAATATCCTTCCTCAGATTAGGAGACCAAAACTGTACACAATACTCCAGCTGTGGTCTCACCAAGACCCTGTACAACTGCAGTAGAACCTCCCTGCTCCTATACTCAAATCCTTTTGCAAAGAATGCTAACATGCCATTCACTTTCTTCACTGCCTGCTGCATTCTGTTCTCTGTGTAATAATGGTCAGCTGGTCATTTGTACATAGGATTTATACATAGAAACATAGAAAATAGGTGCAGGAGGAGGCCATTCGGCCCTTAGAGCCAGCACCACCATTAATTGTGATCATGGATGACCTCCCACATCTGACATCCAGAACAGTACACTGCTCTGGCTGTCATTCTCCCGCCTAACCCTGGATCCGATACAAGTATAATACAATAGAAACTGATGGGAGAAATCAGCAGAAATCAGCAGTCCCCAATCAATAACCGGTGCCTGCCTTCTCCCCATATCCCTTGACTCCACTAGCCCCTAGAGCTCTATCTAACTCTTTCTTAAATCCATCCAGTGACTTGGCCTCCACTGCCCTCTGTAGCAGGGAATTCCATAAATTCACAACTCTCTGGGTGAAAACTTTTTTTCTCACCTCAGTCTTAAATTACCTCCCCTTTATTCTAAGACTGTGTGGCCCCTGGTTCTGGACTCGCCCAACATTGGGAACATTTTTCCTGCAGCTAGCTTGTCCAGTCCTTTTTTAATTTTATATTTTTCTATAAGAACCCCCTCATCCTTCTAAACTCCAGTGAATACAAGCCCAGTCTTTTCAATCTTTCCTCATATGACAGTCCTGCCATTTCAGTGCATTTCCTCTCTAATACATTCGCCTGTTACAATTGCAGCCCCCTGCTCAGTGCTGACCCATTACTGATTCTGCGGATGTTTGAGGAAGAGAGGCCCGGGAACCGTTGGAGCGAGTGGAGGAGGGTCAGGGCTGTGAGTATTTAAATCGGGCAGGGGGCTTTCTTTCACAGAGGCCCGGGAACCGTTGGAGCGAGTGGAGGAGGGTCAGGGCTTTTACCGAAATCTGTAACGTTCCACACTTCATAGGGAGGGTTCTGGTGGAAGCCGCTGATTGGTGGAAGCAGATTAGAGGAAGCAGCTGATTGGGTGCAACCTCAGGTTAGCATTTCTGCTTTCTGGTTAAAGGTACAGTGCTTTAGTAAAGGTACAGTGAGCCAAGGGTACAGTGGGCTAAAGGTACAGTGAGCTAAGGGTATAGTGCTTTAGTAAAGGTACAGTGCTTTAGTAAAGGTACAGTGCTTTTTGTTTATATAATAAAGGTGCAGTTTAAAGGTCAAGAGGGAGCAGCCGTTGTGAGTCAGATACCTGCTGATTTCTCCCAGCAGTTTCTATTGTATTATACTTGTATCGGATCCAGGGTAAGGCAGGAGAATGACAGCCAGAGCAGTGTACTGTTCTGGATGTCAGATGTGGGAGGTCATGGTGTCGGATGGCCCTCCAGACGTCCACATCTGCACCAGGTGCAGCGAGATGGGGCTCCTAAGGGACCGTATTAGGATCCTGGAGCAGCAGCTCGATGACCTCTGTCTGGTCAGGGAGAGTGAGGAGGTCATAGAGCGGAGTTATAGGGAGGTGGTCACTCCAAAACTACGGGAGAGAGACATGTGGGTCACGCTAAGGATGGGCAAGGGGCAGAGGCAGGGACGAGTGAGTACTCCAATGTCGGTAGTAAATCCAAAGGGTTTCTACAGCTATATTAATAGCAAATGGATAACGAGGGATAAAATTGGTCCATTGGAGAGACAGAGTGGACAGCTATCTGCAGAGCCAAAAGAGATGGGGGAGATATTGAACAATTTCTTTTCTTCGGTATTCACCAAGGAGAAAGATATTGAATTATGTGAGGTAAGGAAACTAGTAGAGTAGCTATGGATACTATGAGTTTCAAAGTAAAAGAAGTACTGACACTTTTGAAAAATATAAAAGTGGATAAGTCTCCAGGTCCTGACAGGATATTCCCTAGGACATTGAGGGAAGTTAGTGTAGAAATACCCGGGGCTATGACAGAAATATTTCAAATGTCATTAGAAACGGGAATAGTCCCCAAGGATTGGCGTACTGCGCATGTTGTTCCATTATTTAAAAAGGGTTCTAAGAGTAAACCTAGCAATTATAGACCTGTTAGTTTGACTTCAGTGGTGGACAAATTTATGGAAAAGATACTTAGAGATAATATATATAAGCATCTGGATAAACAGGGTCTGATTAGGAACAGTCAACATGGATTTGTGCCTGGAAGGTCATGTTTGACTAATCTTCTTGAATTTTTTGAAGAGGTTACTAGGGAAATTGACGAGGGTAAAGCAGTGGATGTTGTCTATATGGACTTTAGTAAGGCCTTTGACAAGGTTCCTCATGGAAGGTTGGTTAAGAAGGTTCAACTGGCCTTACTAAAGTCCATATAGACAACATCCACTGCTTTACCCTCGTCAATTTCCCTAGTAACCTCTTCAAAAAATTCAAGAAGATTAGTCAAACATGACCTTCCAGGCACAAATCCATGTTGACTGTTCCTAATCAGACCCTGTTTATCCAGATGCTTATATATATTATCTCTAAGTATCTTTTCCATTAATTTGCCCACCACTGAAGTCAAACTAACAGGTCTATAATTGCTAGGTTTACTGTGGCCCCTGGTTCCACACCGACAGTCTGAGCCAAACCACCAGGGTCTGACCCCCACCCCGTCACTGAGCCCACCTCATGTATAGGATGTCCCCAGCCCCAGCTCACCGACTCACTCATTGCTTCCATCCTCTGGAACGGACTAAACTGTTCCCTCATTCCCCACTCATCCAGGACCCAGCTGCCCCCCCCCCCCTCTCTTGGGACACAGCCACCACCACTATTCCTTACCCCCACCATTATCTGGGAATCAACTAGAACCCAGCCATCCCCTCTCCCCACCTCCAAGCCATCCACTAGGGCTCAGCAATATCTGGCTGTCCCTTCCCCACCCCAATATCTGTCCGTCCCCTCCCCCACCCCGTCCCCCCCACCACAATATCTGTCCGTCCCCACCCCCACCCCGTCCCCTCCCCCACCCCAGTATCTGACTGTCCCCTCCCCCACCCCCCCCCCCACCCCAGTATCTGTCAGTCCCCTCCCCCACCCCGTCCCCTCCCCCACCCCAATATCTGTCCGTCCCACCCCCACCCCGTCCCCTTCCCCACCCCGTCCCCTCCCCCACCCCAGTATCTGGCCGACCCCTGCCCCAGCACACAGTCGGCCTTTCTCCCTATGACCGAGCCATTCCCTCCTCTTCTTCCCTTCCCCGGGATGAGGGAGAGATGGGAGGTAGATGAGGAGCGAGAGGAAAAGAGGGGGAGGGTTTATCAGCTGGGAGAGAGAGGCGCGAAGGAGCAGTGGGAGGTTGGGACGGCTGGTTCCCGGTGGCTTGTGAGGGGAGGGCGCGCTCCGGGGAACAACTGGGGTACGGGGAGAAAGGGACAGAGGGAGCAGGGGAGTTTACAATGAAATGAGGGCAATGAGATGGAAGGAGTGCATTGAGTAACAGCTGGAATGATGGAATGGAGGGAGAGGTGAGCGGAGCAGAGTGATACAGGAAAGGGCTGGACAATTGGGGTCACCAGACACTGGTGTCGGCCGTGTACTTCAGTCTCCTTCCATCCCACAGAGTTGCTGGATTATTTCCCCACTACACCCACTGTCTGTCCACACTTTATTACAGATCCAGCCTCCGTACCAACTAGGGAACCCCAGGAAACAACACCTAAACCCCAAGAGGATTTGTCCACTGCCCCACAACCAGATACAAACTCGGGTATCAATGGAGGTATTGCTGGAACAGTGGGGGGAGAGTAGGGGACAGTGACTCGGGGGCGTGAGGTTGGGGGTGGGAGAAGGATTGAAGTGGGGGGATGAAAGAGCGCGGGTGGAGAGGCAGGAGAGAGTGCGTTATGGGGGAGGAGAGAGCGCGGGGCGGGGGAGGAGAGAGAAAACCAGCATTTAGCGCTGGTTTGAGCTTCCGAAGCCTCGTGTGTGTGTGTGTGTGTGTGTGCGCGTGTGTGTGTGTGCGCCTGGCTGCAAAAAAATTGTGTCCCCCGGTCCCCTCCATGTTTTGATAGCGAGTTCCGCTCTTGCAGTTATCAGTGGTGGGGAGTATGACACAATCAGAACAGGACAGCATAGGAACAGGTAATTTGTCCCCACAATCTCCCCGCATGATGCCAAGTTAAACTGGCCTCGGGATACACATATCACACCAGTTCCTGCGTTACAATGTGCCCAACCAAGGGACTATTAGAAGCAACTGGAACATACTGGAATATAGAACATGGATCAGTCCCATGGGACCACAATGTACATGCCCAACATAATGCCAAGCTAAACCTGTGCGTAACCAAATGATTTTTATAAGTCACTGCCAAGAGACAGCGCAGTGTGGGGGGAGGAGTGAGCATGGGTGGGGGTGGGGTGAAAGTTTGGGTTGGGGAGAGGAGAGAGCGAGAGGTGGGGGCGGAGTCTGTGGGGGCGGAGGCACGGAGGGAGGTGAGGAGTTGGTGTGAGGGGAGGAGAGAATCCCTAAGGGAGTCGAGGATGAACAAGGAAGTGCGGCGTGGACCGTGTTTGAGGAGTGGATAATGTTAAAGGGGAGATGTGTGACCTAAAGTCATAGAGTGATACAGCGTGGAGACAGGCCCTTCAGCCCAACTTGCCCACACTGGCCAACATGTCCCAGCTACACTTGTCATAGAATGATACAGCATGGAGACAGGCCCTTCAGCCCAACTTGCCCACACTGGCCAACATGTCCCAGCTACACTTGTCATAGAATGATACAGCATGGAAACAGGCCCTTCAGCCCAACGTGCCCACACCAGCCAACATGTCCCAGCTACACTTTTCCCACTTGCCAACATTAACATAGAAACATAGCAAATAGGTGCAGGAGTAGGCCTTTCGGCCCTTCGAGCCTGCCATTCAATATGATCATGGCTGATCATCCAACTCAGTATCCTGTCAGTATCTTGCCATAGAGGGAGTACAGAGAAGGGGGACGACAGATGGCACAATAGGCTAAGTGTTCGGCTGGCAACCGGAAGGTAGCTGGTTCGAATCCCGCTTGGAGTGCATACTGTCGTTGTGTCCTTGGGCAAGACACTTCGCCCACCTTTGCCTGTGTGTGTCCTTGGGCAAGACACTTCACCCACCTTTGCCTGTCTGTATGGAAGTAATTGTGTGAAGCACTTTGGGGTCAATGCAAGTTGACTAAAAATGTGCTATATAAATAAAGACATTATTATTATTAAGGTTCACCAGACTGATTCCTGGGATGTCAGGACTTTCATATGAAGAAAGACTGGATAGACTCGGCTTGTACTCGCTAGAATTTAGAAGATTGAGAAGGCAGTTACAGGATACTGAGTTGGATGATCAGCCATGATCATATTGAATGGCGATGCAGGCTCGAAGGGCCGAATGGCCTACTCCTGCACCTATTTTCTATGTTTCTGTACCTGCCTTCTCTCCATACCTTCAGATCCCTTTCGCCACAAGGGCCACATCTAACTCCCTCTTAAATATAGCCAATGAACTGGCCTCAACTACCTTCTGTGGCAGAGAGTTCCAGAGATTCATCAAAGTGTTTTTCTCATCTCGGTCCTAAAAGACTTCCCCCTTATCCTTAAACTGTGACCCCTTGTTCTGGACTTCCCCAACATCGGAAACAATCTTCTGTGTCGCCACGTTAATATTGTTACTGACGTAGAACCTCTATATCTATTCCTTATTGACATTAATGCTATATTTTCTGCTTATATTTGGCCTCCCAAAGTGCAAAACCTCACACATGCTTAGATTAACGTTCATTTGTGCGTTCTGCCCATATTTCTGTAGCTAATCTATATCCTGCTGTATATTTTAACAGCCTTCCTCACCTCCACCAATTTTGTTTTGGGAAGTCAAACGAGGGAGGGGCTTCACAGTGACTGGTAGGGGATTGGGAAGTGTTATAGACCAGTGTGATCTAGGGGTGTAGGTACATAGGACTCTGAAAGTGGTGTCACAGCTGGATAGGGTGATCAACAGGGCTTTTAGTACAGTGACCTTCATCAGTCAAGTTATTGAGTATAAACATTTAGATATTCATTTGCAGTTGTACAAGATGTTGGTGAGGCCATACTTGGAGCATCATATCCAGTTTTGGTCACCCTGTTCTGGGAAGGACATCACTAAACTGGAAAGAGTGCGGAGAGAATTTACAGGGGTGTTGCCAGGACTCGAGGGCCTGAGCGAAAGGGAATTGGTTGGGCAAGCTAGGACTTTATTGCTTGGAACGCAGCAGGTTAATGGCTGATCTTATTGAGATGTGTTTAATCAATGATAGGAATTGATAAGTTCAATGTCTTTCAGCCAGAAAACTGCAACAGAGGATGGTGGGTATATGGAATGAGCTGTTAGAGATGGTACATGAGGCAGGTACAAGAACCACATGTATACGCCACATGAACAGGTACATGGATAGGAAAGATTTAGACTGATATGGGCTAAAGAGGGGCAAATGGGAGACGTTTAGATGCGTCGAGATGGACAAGTTAGGCAGCAGGGTCTGTTTACGTGCTCTGTCATCTATGGTTCTGTGGGCAGGCGTTGAAATTCACCCCAACTCAGAATGGGGGGAGTCACGTGGAGTGAGACATGTTTCGGAAGGAGAGTGGGTGAAGGGAGACTGGATGATGCTTACAGTCCGTTAGTTCCTGACCTCTTTTTCCAGTCTGATGACCTGTTGTGGTGTTGCCACACTCCCGTTTCTCTGTTTCATTATTCCAGATCACCAGATATCCACAGGGAAACAGACCCAGGGATCATCGACGGGAGAATCCACCCAGGAATTGTCTTCAGTCCCAGTGGGAGACGCATCCTCAGGTACCAAGTCCTCGCATACATTATCCCTTGTCCTCATTAACCCTGCAGCCAGCTTTTGGAGAGGGTGGTAGTTTGTTTAACAGTGGACAATAATCCCCCTTGGGTTCATAGACACAAAGTGCTGGAGTAGCTCAACGGGTCAGGCAGCATCTCTCGGAAAAAGGAATAGGTGACGTCTCAGGTTGAGGCCCTTCTTCAGACTCCAATTTCAAGTTCAAGTGAGTTTATTGTCATGTGTCCCTGTATAGGACAATGAAATTATTGCTTTGCTTAAGCACACAGAAAATAGTAGGCATTTACTACAAAACAGATAAATGTGTCCATATACCATGATATAAATATATACACACATGAATAAATAAACTGGTAAAGTGCAAATAACAGAAAGTGGTTATTAATAATCAGAGTTTTGTCCGAGCCAGGTTTAATAGCCTGATGGCTGTGGGGAAGTAGCTATTCCTGAACCTGGTTCTCCCTTGGATTAAGGATGGTTGAGGAAACCACTCTAGAAATGCTGTCTAGTCGCTGAGTTACTCCAGCACTTTGTGTCTTTCTTTGCAAAACAGTACTTATAACCATATAACCAAATAACAATTACAACGCGGAAACAGGCCATCTCGGCCCTACTAGTCCGTGCCGAACACTGACTCACCTAGTCCCATCTACCTGCACTCAGACCATAACCCTCCATTCCTTTCCCATCCATATACCTATCCAATTTATTTTTAAATGATAAAATCAAACTTGCCTCCACCACTTCCACTGGAAGCTCATTTCACACAGCTACCACTCTCTGAGTAAAGAGGTTCCCCCTCATGTTACCCCTCAACTTTTGTCCCTTAATTCTCAAATCATGTCCTCTTGTTTGAATCTTCCCTACTCTCAATGGAAAAAGCTTATCCACGTCAACTCTGTCTATCCCTCTCATCATTTTAAAGACCTCTATCAAGTCCCCCCTTAACCTTCTGCGCTCCAAAGAATAAAGATGTAACTTGTTCAACCTTTCTCTGTAACTTAGTTGCTGAAACCCAGGCAACATTCTAGTAAATCTCCTCTCCACTCTCTCTATTTTGTTGACATCTTTCCGATAATTTGGCGACCAAAATTGTACACCACTCTCCAGAATTGGCCTCACCAACTAAATAAGGACAAAACGGAGATAATTGTTTTTGGTGCTAAAAAAGAAAGGCTTAAAGTAACCCAACACCTACACTCTCTGTCCCTGAAAACTTCAAACAAAGCCAGAAATCTTGGGGTCATTATGGATTCAGATTTAAATTTCGACAGTCACATCAAATCAGTAACAAAATCGGCCTACTATCACCTCAAAAACGTAGCAAGATTAAGAGGACTCATGTCAGCTCAAGACTTAGAAAAACTTGTGCATGCCTTTATTACTAGCTGGCTAGATTATTGTAACGGTCTCCTTGCAGGTCTTCCGAAAAAAACTGTCAGGCAGCTACAGCTTGTTCAGAACGCTGTTGCTAGAGTTCTAACAAAGACCGAAACATTTGAACACATTACACCAATTCTTAAATCCTTACATTGGCTCCCTGTATGTCAGAGAATTGATTTTAAAATTCTGCTGCTCACCTATAAATCACTACATGGTTTAGGACCAAAGTATATCACTGACATGCTTCCACTAGCGGCCTTCTAGACCACTAAGATCTTCTGAAACCAATCTGTTAGTGATTCCCAGAGTAAATACAAAACATGGGAAAGCAGGATTTGGTTATTATGCAACAAATAGCTGGAATAAACTTCCTGAAGATTTAAGACTTGCCTCAACTTTGGCCACTTTTAAAACAAGACTGAAAACTTTTATGTTTACTTTAGCTTTCAGCTAAATCTTAACTACACTGCACTTTTAACTTTTGCACACTTTTTATACTGCATTTTTAATTTTGCTTTTCTTTTCTTTTAGTTCTATTTTATTTCATTTTATTATTTCATTTTATTCTATGATATGTTTTTATGTGAAGCAATTTGAGTCTCCCTCGTGTATGAAATGTGCTATATAAATAAAGTTGCCTTGCCTTGCCTTGTACAATTTTAACATTACATCCCAACTTCTATACTCAATGCTCTGATTTATAAAGGCCAGCACACCAAAAGCTTTCTTTACCACCCTATCTACATAAACTACATAAGAAGATTACACCTTCAGGGAACTATGCACAGTTATTCCTGGATCCCTCTGTTCAACTGCATTCCTCAATTCGCTACCATTTACCATGTACTTCCTATTTTGATTTGTCCTGCCAAGATGTAGCACCTCACACTTATCAGCATTAAACTCAATCTGCCATCTTTCAGCCCACCCTTCCAAATGGCCTAAATCTCTCTGTAGACTGAAAATCTACTTCATTATCCACAACACCACCTATCTTAGTATCATCTGCATACTTACTAATCCAATTTACCACACCATCATCCAGATCATTGATGTACATGACTAACAACAGTGGACCTAACACAGATCCTTGTGTCTCCATATGGGTTTAATGGGCAAGGGAGTTTAAATAGTTAGCGGAGTGGATTGCAGGCTTCAAGGAAGGGTTATAACTTGAGGTTGTGAGCAAGGGGTGGGTTTGCTCTGAGGATCAAACCAGGGCAGAGCAACAGCCGAGGTGTTATGGGCACTAAGGAGACAAAATGGTACAAAGAATGAGAAATGTAAGATCAGTGGGAGGGGTAATTAGTTGTGGAAGTTTAGGTTCATTGTTGTCACATGTGGTGAGGTACAGTGGAAAGCTGTTGTATATGTGCACTCCATTCACATCGGATAACATTAAACATACAGACAATCAACCCATACAGCAGTACAGAAGGTTGAACAAAGAGAAAATGTAGCAGAGAGCAGAATATAGCTCTCAGCATTGTACCACAACAGTTCCAATGAAAAGCCACGTGTGTGTAGTGAGGTAGGTTGGAGAATCGGACTGTGCTTTAGAAAATAGAAGGACCGTGCAGAATCCTGATGACAGAGGGGAAGAAGCTGTTTCTGAGTCTGGTGGTGCATGCTTTCAGGTTTCTGTAACTACTGGCCTGACGGCAGTGGGGAGAAAAAGGAATGGGAATATTCTGGCTATTTTTCTCGGGTAGCGTGAAGTGTAGATGGAGTCAATGTTGGGAAATCTGGTCTGTGTGACGGACTGGGCTGCGTCCTCAACTTTCTGCAATTTATTGTGCTCTTGGGCAGAGTTGTTCACAAACCAAGCTGTGAGGCTACCCCACACAGTGTGTTATCTATGTTACATCTGTAGAAGTGTGTAAGAGACATTGGAGACATGTCACATCTCATTCTCCTATGGAAATAGAGGCCATGTTGTGCTATATTGGCCTTCGCTTCCATGTTGTTGGCCCACAACAAATTGTTGGTAGTATTTTCAGTTAAGGGCCTGTCCCACGAGCATGCGACCTGCATGCGGCAAACGCGACCAAACCGGCAGCGGGGGCCTCGCGGAGGTCGAGTGATCCCCGTACAGGTCCGGTCCCACCAGCATGCGCCTGCATGCGGCGAGCGTGACCAAACCGGAAGCGGGGGCCGCGCGGAGGTCGAGTGAGTGACATGAAGTTCGAGCGAAGTCTGCGGGAAGTCCGCGCGTGAGGTACGGCGTTAAGACGATGTGTATGCCCGTCGAGGCGGCTGCAGGCTGTCAGGCTGTTGCCGTGCGGTATTTTAGGACAGTGTCAGTTTTTCGGAGCCCCGCGCGGTATCGGGACCAGCTCCGCACAACTCCATACGGCTCCGGCGATCGAAGTAGGACCGGTCCCGCTAGGCCGTACGGCTCAAGCGACCACATTAGGTCGCGCTCGCCGCATGGAGTTGCATGCTCGTGGGACAGGCCCTTTAGTAACTAGAAACACTCAAACATTTCTGGAGGAGTGGGTGTGCGGGAGTGTGTGTGCTCGCTGGAGGGGGGAAGGAGAATGATGGAGTTGCGGCAAAGGAGAGGAGGAGGGCACAATGAAATGAGGACAGAGAGATGGACAGAGAGCAATGAGTAATGTATGGAATGTTGGAGTGGAGGGAGAAAGGCGCAGAACGGAGTGATGCAGATGAGGGCTGGACATTCATTCTGCTCACCAGAGACTGGGGTCAGCCGTGCACCATGGACTCCTTCCATCCTGCAGACCAACTGGATTATTCCCTCCACTGCACCCACTGTCTGTCCACATTTTATTACAGATCCAGCCTCAAAACCAACTGATCAAATCCAGGAAACAACACCAGAAAACCACGAGGATTTGTCCACCGACCCAGAACCAGATACAAGCTCAGGTATCGATGCAGACATTGTGGAACAGAGAGAGGGTGAAGAGTAGGAGAAGGTGACTCGAGCTGAGGGTCTGGAGTGAGAAGCAGGAGGGGGTTTGTATGGGGGAGGTGGCAGGGGGGACTCTGCAAAGAGATGGGTCTGTAATCCGTTGGAACGAGAGGAACCACAGATTCATACAGTGTGCAAACAGTGTCAACTTGCCCACTACAACCAATGTTCCATCTACACTAGTCCCACCTGTCTGAATTTGGCCCATATCCCTCTAAAGCTATTCTGTCCTCGTACCTGTACAAATGTTTTTTAAGTGTTGTGATTGTATCTGCCTTAACTACCTCCTCTGGCAGATTGTACCACATGCCACCACCCTTTGTGTAAAAAAAAGTCTCCCCTCAGGATCCCATTAAATCTTTCCCCCCCTCACCTTCAACCAATTCCCTCCGATTCTGGATTTCCAGACTTTGGGTAAAAGACTGTGCATTGGCCCTAACCATTCCTCTCATGGTCACCCCTCATCCTCCTGCGGACCAAGGAATAAAGTCCTTGCCTGCTCAATCTCGCCCTCTGGCCCAGTCCCTTCAAGTCCTGGCAGTTTTGTCGTAAATCTTCTCTGCAACACCTGGAATTGTGTCCTGAGGGGAGGAGATTCAAACGGTGAGGGGTGGAGAGTCCTGGAGAAGGGGGGGTGGGGGGGGGATGTAGAAATATTTTAAACTCGTAAGCAGAGAAGAAAGGGATGGCAGGTTAGGATGGAATGGGGGAGTGGAGATTGGAGCAGGAAAGAGAGTGGAGAGCCTGAAGATGATGTATTTTAATGACTGACTGACCCATGGGAACAGGGGCTGAATGCAAAAGGATTTGATTCATAGCAAAAGGATTTGAGTATAGGAGCAGGGAGGTTCTACTGCAGTTGTACAGGGTCTTGGTGAGACCACACCTGGAGTATTGCGTACAGTTTTGGTCTCCTAATCTGAGGAAGGACATTCTTGCCATAGAAGGAGTACAGAGAAGGTTCACCAGACTGATTCCTGGGATGTCAGGACTTTCATATTAAGAAAGACAGGATAGAGTCGGCTTGAACTCGCTTGAATTTAGAAGATTGTGGGGGGTTCTTATAGAAACTTACAAAATTCTTAAGGGGTTGGACGGGCTAGATGCAGGAAGATTGTTCCCGATGTTGGGGAAGACCAGGACAAGGGGTCACAGTTTAAGGATAAAGGGGAAATCTTTTAGGACTGAGATGAGAAAAACATTTTTAACGCAGAAAGTGGTGAATCTCTGGAATTATCTGACACAGAAGGTAGTTGAGGCCAGTTCATTGCCTATATTTAAGAGGGAGTTAGATGTGGCCCTTGTGGCTAAAGGGATCAGGAGGTATGGAGAGAAGGCAGATACAGGATACTGAGTTGGATGATCAGCCATGATCATATTGAATGGCGGTGCAGGCTCGAAGGGCCGAATGGCCTACTCCTGCACCTATTTTCTATGTTTCTATGCTGGTGAGTGTGAGAGAGAGAGAGAAAGAGAGGGAGGATTTGGGGAGGCGGGTGTGTGACATGGAAAAGGGTGGATTTATTCAGGATCGAGGGATAGAGCTCGGTAGGAGAGAGTCGAGGAGGAACAAGGAAGCGTGGCGTGGACCGTGTTGGAGGTGTGTGTAATGTTCAGGGTGATATGTGTGACCTGTAAAACTTGGTGTGTGTTGGTGTTAGCACGGACTTGCGACTCTTCATCTCTGCTCCGACTACCCTCCTGATCAGCTGTTCAATGTGTTTTTACTCTTTCACCCTCTCACTGTCCCACCTCTACTCTCTTCTTCCAGATCCACTGTCGGACACAACTCGGGATCCCCAGCAGGCAATGACTGAAGACTATGGTCAGGGTTTGACCAGTGACCCAGCAGGGTTTGCAAGCTCAGGTATCCGTAGTGGGGAGAATGGAACATAGAACACTACAGCACAGAAAAAGGCCCATTGGCCCACAATGTTTGCATGGAACATGATGCCAATTTAAACTAATCTCCTCTGCCTGCACTTGATCCATATCCCTGCTGTAAATCTATGTGCCTGAACAAAAGGTTCTTGAAAGCAACTATTATATCTGCTTCCACCACCACCCCAGACAGCGTGCCCCAGTCACCCACTACTCTTTGTGTCAAAAATAAACTTGCCCCCACGTCTCCCTTGAACGTTGCTCCTTTCATATTAAAACTCTGCTCCCTCGTCTTTGACATTTATACCCTGTAGAAAAAGTTCTAACCCCTATCCCTGCCTCTCATACAACATTTTATTGACTTCTGTCTGGTCTCCACTCAGCCTCAACAACCCAGAGAAAACAATCCAGGTTTGTCCAACCTCTCATTACAGCTAATACCATGTAATACTTGAGAATTAAGGGACTGAAGTTTAGGGGTAACATGAAGGGGAACTTCTTTACTCAGAGAGTGGTAGCTGTGTGGAATGAGCTTCCAGTGAAGGTGGTGGAGGCAGGTTCGTTTTTATCATTTAAAAATAAATTGGATAGTTATATGGATGGGAAAGGAATGGAGGGTTATGGTCTGAGCGCAGGCATATGGGACTAGGGGAGATTATGTGTTCGGCACGGACTAGAGGGGTCGAGATGGCCTGTTTCCGTGCTGTAATTGTTATATGTTATATGGTTAATGCAACAAGCATTCTGGAACGACTCCACTGGGTGGAAATGTCAAAGCTGAGGGAGCATCAAGCAGGCTTTCAGAGCAGCACCCCGGCCTCACCTCGGCTCCTCTGACCACCTCTCTGTAATGCTCATCCCAGCCTATAAGCCCCTGCTGATCAGAGAGAAACCCACTGTGAAGCAGGTTAGAGTCTGGTCTGAGGGAGCTATAGAAGCACTCCAGGACTGCTTTGAGTGCACGGACTGGGACATGTTCAGGACAGCAGCCACTTACAACCAAAACATCAATGTGGATGAGCATGCCATGTCTGTGTCGGGATACATACAGAAGTGCATGGAGGACGTCACTGTCATCAGGAACATCACAACCCGGGCCAACCACAAACCTTGGATTACTGCAGAGGTGCGTGCCATGCTGAAAGCACGGAATGCGGCTTTTAAATCTGGTGATTTGGGGGCTCTGAGAACAGCGAGAGCCAACCTCAACCGTGAAATAAGGAAAGCAAAGCGCGCCCACGGACAGAAAATCCAGGGTTTCTTCCAGGATGATAACAACACCAGGAACATGTGGGAAGGCATCCGGGCCATAACAAACTACAAGGCCCCTCAGATGTCTGAAGAAAGGTTTCGGCCCGAAACGTCGCCTGAGTCTGAAGAAGGGTTTCGGCCCGAAACGTCGCCTATTTCCTTCGCTCCATAGATGCTGCTGCACTCGCTGAGTTTCTCCAGCAATTTTGTGTACCCTCAGATGTCTTGTAAGGATGACACAGACTTTCTCAATGAACTCAATAATCATTTCGGCAGGTTTGAGGCACTGAACACCACTACAGTGAGGAAATTAGAGCCTCAACCAGGAGCACAGACACTGTCTTTTGAAACTGCTGAAGTCCGCAGAATCCTGGAGGGCATTGACAAGCGAAAGGCAGCCGGACCGGATAACATACCGGGGCGTCTGCTTAGGGGATGTGCCGACCAGCTGGCCCTGGTTCTGACAGACATTCTTAACACCTCCCTGAACCAGGCCATTGTTCCATCGTGTTTCAAGACAGCCACCATCATACCAGTTCCCAAAAAGTCCACAATAACCTGCCTGAATGATTACCGCCCCGTAGCGCTCACACCAATAATAATGAAGTGCTTTGAGAGGCTTATTAAGCAGCACATGGTCTCTAAACTCCCCTCCAGTTTTGACCGTTCCAGTTTGCTTATCGCCCGAACTGCTCCACAGAGGATGCTATCTCCTCTGCAGTCCACCTGAGCCTACAACACCTGGAGGAGAAGAACACCCACGTGCGGATGCTGTTTGTTGATTTCAGCTCAGCATTCAATACGATAATCCCCCAGCATCTGGTGAGCAAACTGGCACCCCTTGGATTCAATACCACACTATGCAACTGGATCCTGGATTTCCTTTCTGAAATACCCCAGTCTGTGCGGGTGGGGAAGAACACCTCCTCGGTCATCACACTGAGCACCGGCTCCCCTCAGGGCTGTGTCCTGAGTCCGCTGCTCTTCACATTGATGACACATGACTGTGTCGCCAGGTCCACTACTAATCATATCATCAAATACGCGGATGACACAACAGTAGTGGGCCTCATCCGCAACAACGACGACCAGGCATACAGAGAGGAGGTGGAGCAGCTGGTGAGCTGGTGCAGCAGGAACAACCTTCTCCTAAATGTGGACAAAACCAAGGAGATTGTCGTCGACTTCAGAAAGAAAAATCAGCCCAGTCACACTCCGCTGTGCATCAACAATTTAGCAGTGGAGCAGGTGAAAAGCATCAAGTTCCTGGGAGTGCATATAACGGATACCTTAACTTGGACTACAAACATCACATCTCTGGTAAAACGTGCACAGCAGCGGTTGTACTTCCTCCGCAGGATGAGGAGATCACACCTCCACCCTCCCATCCTCACCACATTCTACAGAAGCACCATTGAATCAGTCATGACCAGCTGCATCTCTATGTGGTGCGGCGGCTGTACAGCTGCGGACTGGAAGTGCCTTCAGAGAGTGGTGAGGACAGCGGAAAAAATCATTGGGACTTCTCTTCCTTCCATCATGGACATTGGTTACAAACGCTGTCTGACAAGAGCTAAGGGCATTACCAGAGCCCCCACACACCCACAATATGGACTGTTTACACTGCTGAACTCTGGGAGGAGGTACCGCAGCATGAAGAGCGGGACAACCAGGTTCTGCAACAGCTTCATCCCCCAGGCCATAAGACTATTGAACTCACAATCAAACCGATGCTAGAATTTTCTTACACATTGCCACTTTAAAAAACTTTCCTATATATCTATTTTACAGAACTATGCACATGAAGCATTTTTTTATGGACACACTAAGCACTTTTACTGATCGCCTGATATAAATGTTATATTCTGCTGCTACTTTGAAGAGTCAATGCAACGAAATTTCGTTCAATGTGCACTGTGTCTAAGTGTATACCTGAATGACAATTAAAGTTATCTTATCTTATCATAGTTTTAATATGAAAGGAGCAAAGTGTAAGTGAGATGTGGGGTCAAGTTTGTATTTGACACAGACACTAGTGGGTGCCTGGAGCGGTTCTCAGGGGTATTGGTGGAACCTCTCCATAGCCACCATATCCTGGGGTGACCAGAATGACAAACAACATTCCAAACGCAGCATAACCACAATGCTATATAACTGCAACATCAATTCCTGACCCTTATAGACAATGCCTCGACCGATGAAGGCAAGCATACCGTATGCCTTCTTTATCACTGTATCTACATGTGTTGCCACTCTCAGCTTGTATGGATTTAAACCTCAAGACTACGCCTTCTTATCCCTGTATTTACTTGTCTTGCCACTTTCTGTTGTTATGGATTTGGATGTCAAGACTCCTCTGTACATCAATGCTCTTCTTGCCATTAACTACATAATTTTCCCTTATATTTGAGCTCCCAAAGTGCACCACAAACAATAAGGGGTCCCAGCAAATATCCCTGAAGAACACCTACACGTCAGATGTGGACTTACCCCAAAACAGCTGCTCCCAGATTACTCTCCCTTGTCCTGCCTAATAATGGTGTAATGTGCCTTACCCACATTTAATATTTTCCCCCAAGGGCCAGACCTATTGTTATTCATAACTGTCTAAAAAATTATGGAAGATAGACAAACAATGCTGGAGTAACAGCAGATCAGACAGCATCTACGGAGAAAAGGAATAGGTGATGTTTCAGGTCGAGACCCTTCTTCAAACTGAGAGTCAGGGGAGCCCAAGAGATATGAAAATATGCCAAGGGCAAGTGAATAAAAGGTATGGAAAGATCAACTCAAAGCCAGCAACGTGCATTAAGGAAAGGTGGAGCCCACAATGGTCCGTTGTTGGCTGTGAAGAAGGTGAACAGTGAACTTAAGTACCAACAATGAATTTAAGCAGGATGACAATGAAACTAAAAAGATGACTAGGGTGGGGAGGGACAGAGAGAGAGGGAATGCAAGGGTTACTTGAAGTTAGAAAAATTCCTAGAACAGCGGGTGCAGGAGTTGAGGTTGGAAGTGGTGCAAGTGAACTGAGAAACATAGAAAATAGGTGCAGGAGTTGCCCATTCGGCCCTTCGAGCCTGCACCGCCATTCAATATGATCATGGCTGATCATCCAACTCAGTATCCTGTACCTGCTTTCTCTCCATACCCCCTGATCCCATTAGCCACAAGGGCCACATCTAACTCCCTCTTAAATATAGCCAGTGAACTGGCCTCAACTACATTCTGTGGCAGAGAATTCCACAGATTCACCACTCTCTGTGTGAAAAATGTTTTTGATAGAATTTGATTGATTGATAGAATTTATTTGCCACACAACCAGGGTCGGTGGAATTTGGGTTGTCAGCAGCGATACAATAACAAAGGACACACAACTACAATAAAAATGTAACACAGACATCCACCACAGCATTCATCACTGTGGTGGAAGGCACAACATTTGGCTAGTCCTCCTCCATTTCCCCCCCGTGGACAGGACCAGAATCCAGAGTCAGTCCAGGATCGGCTCTTCCTCACCGGAGACCGCGGCTTTAAGTTGGTGTAGGCCGCAGGCCAGCGGTCGAGATTTAAAGTCTCCGCCGCAGCCAGAAGCACCATAGACTGCAGGGCCGGTGGTCGAAGCTCCCTTCCAGGGGTGATGTTAAGTTCACATTTGGCCGCAGGCCGGCAGCGGTGGCTTCTTCCCCCCGCGGGTCCCCCACGAGGGATCCCGGGCTGTAGACACCGCACCAGCTGGAACTCTGCAGACCGTGGCTTCAGGCTGCCGGCTGCCCCGGGCCAGCGAAACGGAGCGCTCCCCTCCAGCGAGCCACAGCGAGGGCTCGCCCGCTCCACGACGAGAGTCCACGCTGCGCCCGCCGCTGAAGCCCCGAGCGCGTCTCCGGGAAAGGCCGCGCCGATCCTTGATGTTAGGCCACGGGGGAGGCGACCTGGAAAAAGTCGCCTCTCCATGGAGGAGGCGACCGAAGCAGTTTCCCCCTTACCCCCCCCACACCACCTCCCACACAAAACACACCGAGAAACATCAAAAACACACTTTAAAACATACTAAAAAATTAAAAAAGTTGAAAAAAACTTAACGCGCTGCTGACATGGCTGCTACCAGAGCAGCGCCCCCTATATCATCTCAGTCCAAAAAGATTTCCCCTTTATCCTTAAACTGTGACCCCTTGTTCTGGACTTTCCCAACATCGGGAACAATCTTCCTGCAGCCTGTCCAACCCCTTAAGAATTTTGTAAGTTTCTATAAGATCCCCCCTCAATCTTCTAAATTCTAGCGACAACATCTGCCACCTGAAAGGAATGTTGTGGTCCCTGGACAGAGTCGAGGGAGGAGGTATAGAGATAACCATATAACCATATAACAATTTACAGCACGGAAACAGGCCATCTCGACCCTTCTAGTCCGTGCCGAACACATAATCTCCCCTAGTCCCATATACCTGCGCTCAGACCATAACCCTCCATTCCTTTCCCATCCATATAACTATCCAATTTATTTTTAAATGATAAAAACGAACCTGCCTCCACCACCTTCAGCTCATTCCACACAGCTACCACTCTCTGAGTAAAGAAGTTCCCCCTCATGTTACCCCTAAACTTCAGTCCCTTAATTCTCAAGTCATGTCCCCTTGTTTGAATCTTCCCTACTCTCAGTGGGAAAAGCGTTTCCACGTCAACTCTGTCTATCCCTCTCATCATTTTAAAAACCTCTATCAAGTCCCCCCTTAACCTTCTGCGCTCCAAAGAATAAAGCCCTAACTTGTTCAACCTTTCTCTGTAACTTAGTTGCTGAAACCCAGGCAACATTCTAGTAAATCTCCTCTGTACTCTCTCTATTTTGTTGACATCCTTCCTATAATTAGGCGACCAAAATTGTACACCATACTCCAGAATTGGCCTCACCAATGCCTTGTACAATTTTAACATTACATCCCAACTTCTATACTCAATGCTCTGATTTATAAAGGCCAGCACACCAAAAGCTTTCTTTACCACCCTATCTACATGAGATTCCACTTTCATGGAACTGTGCACAGTTATTCCCAGATCCCTCTGTTCACCTACATTCTTCAATTCCCTACCATTTACCATGTACGTCCTATTTTGATTTGTCCTGCCAAGATGTAGCACCTCACACTTATCAGCATTAAACTCCATCTGCCATCTTTCAGCCCACTCTTCCAACTGGCATAAATCTCTCTGTAGACTTTGAAACTCTACTTCATTACCCGCAACCCCACCTATCTTAGTATCATCTGCATACTTACTAATCCAATTTACCACACCATAGTCCAGATCATTGATGTACATGACAAACAACAGTGGACCCAACACAGATCCCTGTGGCACCCCACTCGTCACTGGCCTCCAACCTGACAAACAACCATCCACCATTACTCTCTGGCATCTCCCATTCAGCCACTGTTGAATCCATCTTGCTACTCCACCATTAATACCCAACCATTGAACCTTCTTAACCAACCTTCCATGAGGAACCTTGTCAAAGGCCTTACTGAAGTCCGTATACACAACATCCACTGCTTTACCCTCATCAATTTCCCGAGTAACATCTTCAAAAAATTCAAGAAGATTAGTTAAACATGACCTTCCAGGCACAAATCCATGTTGACTGTTCCTAATCAGACCCTGTTTATCCAGATGCTTATATATATTATCTCTAAGTATTCTTTCCATTAATTTGCCCACCACTGACGTCAAACTAACAGGTCTATAATTGCTAGGTTTACTCTTAGACCCCTTTTTAAACAATGGAACAACATGCGCAGTACGCCAATCCTCCGGCACTATTCCCGTTTCTAATGACATTTGAAATATTTCTGCCATAGCCCCGCTATTTCTACACTAACTTCCCTCAATGTCCTAGGGAATATCCTGTCCGGACCTGGAGACTTATCCACTTTTATATTTCTCAAAAGTGTCAGTACTTCCTCTTCTTTGATCCTCATAGTTTCCATAGCTACTCTACTTGTTTCCCTTACCTCACATAATTCAATATCCTTCTCCTTGGTGAATACCGAAGAAAAGAAACTGTTCAATATCTCCCCCATCTCTTTTGGCTCTGCAGATAGTTGGCCACTCTGACTCTCTAATGGACCAATTTTATCCCTCGTTATCCTTTTGCTATTAATGTAGCGGTAGAAACCCTTCGGATTTACTTTTACCTTACTTGCCAAAGCAACCTCATATCTTCTTTTAGCTTTTCTAATTTCTTTCTTAAGATTCTTTTTACATTCTTTATACTCCTCAAGCACCTCATTTACTCCATGCTGCCTATAACTATTGTAGATCTCCCTCTTTTTCCGAACCAAGTGTCCAATTTCCCTTGAAAACCATGGCTCTTTACAATTTTTACGATTTCCTTTCAACCGAACAGGGTTATAAAGATTCTGTACTCTTAAAATTTCACCTTTAAATGTACTCCATTTCTCTTCCACATCTTTCCCATAAAACAAACTGTCCCAATTTACTCCTTTTAAATCCTTTCGCATCTCCTCAAAGTTAGCCTTTCTCCAATCAAAAATCTCAACCCTAGGTCCAGTTTTGTCCCTCTCCATAATTATATTGAAACTAATGGTATTGTGATCACTGGACCCGAACTGTTCCCCAACGCATAGCTCTGCCACCTGACCCATCTCATTTCCTAACAGGAGGTCCAGTACCTCCCCTTCTCTAGTAGGTACTTCTATGTATTGTTGCAAAAAACTATCCTGCACACATTTTACAAACTCCAACCCATCCAGCCCATTTACAGAATGTGTTTCCCAGTCTATGTGTGGAAAATTGAAATCTCCCACAATCACTACCTTGTGCTTACTACTAATATCTGCAATCTCCTTACATATTTGCTCTTCCAATTCTCGCTCCCCATTTGGCGGTCTATAATACACCCCTATAAGTGTTGCTACCCCTTTCCCATTTCTCAGTTCCACCCAAATAGCCTCCCTAGACGAGCCCTCTAATCTATCCTGCCAAAGCACTGCTGTAATATCTTCCCTGATAAGCAATAAAACACCTCCACCTCTTGCCCCTCCAATTCTATCACACCTGAAGCAACGAAATCCTGGAATATTTAGTTTCCAATCACAGCCCTCCTGCAACCATGTTTCACTGATCGCCACAACATCATACTTCCAGGTGTCAATCCAGGCTCTAGGTTCATCCACTTTTCTTACAATGCTCCTAGCATTAAAATATACACATTTAAGAAACCCACCCTCTCTTATTCTCTGATTATTTTCTTTTTCTTCTCTCTCCCCTACATTTTGGGTCAGAGTGCTACCATTCTCTGCCCCCTGCTTCACACACTGACTGCTAGCTTTCCCAAATGAGTCCCTCCCCCCAACCATACTAGTTTAAAGTCTCCCCAGTAGCCTTTGCAAATCTCCCCGCCAGGATATTGGTCCCCCTTGAGTTCAAGTGCAACCCGTCCTTTCTGTACAGGTCGCACCTTCCCCAAAAGAGGTCCCAATGATCCAGAAACTTGAATCCATACCCACTGCACCAGTCCCTCATCCACGCATTTATCCTCCACCTCGCTCCATTCCTACTCTCACTGTCGCGTGGCACAGGCAGTAATCCTGAGATTGTTACCTTTCCAGTCCTTCTCCTTAACTCTCTACCTAACTCCCTAAATTCTTCCTTCAGGACCTCTTCTCATTTTTTACCTATGTCGTTGGTACCTATATGCACCACAACCTCAGGCTCCTCTCCCTCCCATTTCAGGATTTCTTGGACACGTTCAGACACATCCCTGACCCTGGCACCAGGGAGGCAAACTACCATCCGGGACTCCTGTCTGCGTCCACAGAATCGCCTATCCGACCCCCTGACTATAGAGTCCCCTATTACAATTGCCCTCCCCTTCTTTTCCTTACCCTTCTGAGCAACCGGACCGGTCTTTGTGCCAGAGGTCCGGCCGCTGTCGCTGCCCCCAGGTAGGCTGTCTCCCCCACCCTTACTCAAGCATGAGTACTTATTTTCAAGGTGTACAGCCACCGGGGTACTCACCAGTCCCTGCCTCTGCCCGTTGCCATTCCTAACTGTGACCCAGCTTTCTGTCTCCGGTGGTCTTGGAGTGACCACGTCCCTGTAACTCCTTTCTATGACCTCCTCGCTCTCCCTGAGCAGACAGAGGTAATCGAGTTGCTGTTCCAGGTTCCTGACACGGTCCCTTAGGAGCCCCATCTCGACGCACCTTGCGCAGATGTGGACGTCTGGAGGGCACTCCGACTCCATGACCTCCCACATCTGACATCCAGAACAGTAAACTGCCCTGGCCCTCATTCTCCCCCTTATCCAAATACAATAAAGCCTTACAATTACAATACAAATACAATACAAGCTGCTTCCGCTGGTCCTCTTCCACCAATCAGAGGCTTCCACCAGAATCAGAATCCTTCTCTGGAAGTGAGATGGAACGTTGCAGATTTGGGTTCCTCACAGCTCCAGGTAAGTCCTCCTCTCACCAACGGCCCCCCGGGCCTCTGTAGAAGCAAACCCCGCGCTGTATTTATACTCACAGCTCCAGGTAAGTCCTCCTCTCACCAACGGCCCCCCGGGCCTCTGTAGAAGCAAACCCCGCGCTGTATTTATACTCACAGCTCCAGGTAAGTCCTCCTCTCACCAACGGCTCCCCGGGCCTCTCTTCCCAAAATGCTCTCCCACTGAAACATCTGGCCAGGCTTGTGCCCTGGATCAGTGAATGGCATGGCCATGGGAAGTGCTGTAGAGCAGCGAGTTTTAAGTGGCCTTTTCACGGGGCGACTTGACGCAAGAGTGAACCAGAGTTTAACATCGTGGGAACCTCGTGCGATAACAGTACGGCATTCGTGGACCACCGTGGACCACCGTGGCGCTAACGGCAGGTAATCGTGTATCTTGGTCACTCGGGAGAAAATTCAAGAAAGTTTGAATTTCTCCAAGAGTGACTTGTACACTTGTGGTTGAGCATTGCAACATTGTATGAACAAGTGGCCAGTGCGATATCCGTGCGATATCCGTAATAACTCTTGCGGGTACCGTGGGAACTCCTGCGAACGGTGAGTAACTGAGCAGTTTGATTGTCAGTGCTTGTTTTACCTCATTGTTAAATAAATATATTTTTTACTATCAGATTGATGTCTGCAATTCTTCATTAACACATCACTACAAGATGAATGTTTCTAATGTTATAATCCCTCTCATGCTGAAACACAAAATAGTTGAAGTGAGGTGAAATAATCACATTTTCAATCTTTTTCATTTTTGAGTGTTCAGGTACCTCACTTGCTGAGCTATTTTACTCCAGCAGTTTGTGTCTCTTTTTGTCTAAAGCAGTTTCTAAGACTGTAGGAACTCCGCGGGCCAGGCAGCATCTACAGAGGGAAATGGACAGGCGACCCTTTCTTCAGGCTGCCTTATCTCTCTCCCCCTCCCCCCTACTCCCACCCACACACACAAATGCTGGAGAAACTCAGCGGGTGCAGCAGCATCTATGGAACGAAGGAAATAGACAACGTTGCCTACTACCCTCTGTGTAAAGAAGCTGCTCCTCAGCTTTCTATTAAATCTTGCCCTCTCACCTTAAACCCGTGTTCTCTACTTTTTGATGCCCCGACCCTGCGTAAAAGTCTGTGCATTTCCCCTCGGTTATACACCTCCATTAGATCACCCTTCAGCCTCCCGCACTCCAAGTAACATAATCCTCGCCTGCCCAACCTCAGCGGGAGAAACTCAGCGGGTGCAGCAGCATCTTTGGAACGAAGGAAATAGGCATGGACGGATAGGCATTATCCTGCATGGATAACAGGAGTCCCAGCCAACACGACAATCGCCCGCTGCAGTCTCGGAGCTTCCACTGCGAAAACGGTGCCTACATTTGAGCACTTATGTAACTGAACCATCCTAACACCAACCACAGACCATTCCTGAACTACTACCTACCTCATTCGAGACTCTCGGACTATCTTAGATCGTATACTCACTGGCGTTATCGAGTTACAGTGTGGAAACCGGCCCTTCGGCTCAACTTGCCCATACCGGCCAAATGTCCCATCGAAACTAGTCCCATCTGCCTGCGTCTGGTCCATATCCCTCCCAACCTGTCTTATCCATGTACCTGTCTAAATGTTTCTTAAATGTAT